>NW_003852406.1:33551630-33582621 GCF_000181295.1 Otolemur garnettii | reverse complement strand
GAGCATGTGGGGGAGGGTACTTGAGCAGCGTCCTGAGCATGTGGGGGAAGGGTACTTGAGCAGCGTCCTGAGCATGTGGGGGAAGGGTACTTGAGTAGCTTCTCCACTCTTGTACTTGTTGTCCACCCTTGTTGGAGCCTGAGATGACCCACAGGTAACCGACCCACAGGTAACCGCCACCTCACAGCACCCAGTTGTCTGAAGGATAACAGGTAGGCGACTCACCCCCCTCCACTTCAGATGGCCCCAGGGACTGGCACACAGGAAGCTTTTTTATATACCCCATGGTAGACAGGATAATGGCCCCCAAAGATGTCCACGTGGTAATTCCTGGAATCTGTGAATACATTACCTTATGTTGCAAAAAGAACATTGCAGTGTGGTTTAAGTTGAAAATATTGAGATGCAGAGATTATCCTGGGTTAGCTGGGAGTGCACAGATCACAAAGGTCCTTAAAAGTGCACGAGGGAAGTGGGAGAGTTTGAGAACAGGTGTTGCTGGGGCGCAGGTGGGAAGCCAAGGATGTGGGCAGCCTCCAGAGGCTGGAAAAAGCCAGACAGCAAATGGTATCCTCTGTAAGGAAGGTAGCACTGCTGACACTTTCATTCTGGCCCAGTGACACCCGGTTTGGACTTCCGACCTCCAGAACTGAAGATGACAAATCTGTGTTGTTTTAAGCCACTAGGTTTGTTAGAGTCGTAAATAGGAAGCCGACGCAGCCTCCTTGAGAGATTGCTTCCTTCTGCCAGTAGGAGAGCTCTAATGGCCCCTTCCCAAAGAGTAGGGGTGGTAATTGTTACTGTCTCCCACGGGGCTGCACAAATATGGGACAGCAAGTGACAAGACTGGCTTTCCTGCTGCCACGGTCTGTTCTGAGGGAAGAGCCACCAGCCTTTGAAAGCCACACGGTAGGCAGGAGGCATCTGCAGCCACACTGCTGTCCAGTGCCCCCTAGAAACTGTAATCTGACAGCTGGCACCCCTTCTGTGTTTGCCGGTCCCAGGGCCTTTTGGGTGCTTCCTTCAGTCTCTGCTCTCTCCTGCTCCCCCTAAAATCCCAAGTCGGATTGAGTTGGGCCCCCACACTGCATATCCGCTGGCTACTCCAGCACATGCACCTCCTTCCATTGCTGGCAAAGGCCCACAGACTATATTTTACCCATTTCCCCAGCGGTGTTTCCTACCCACTCACACCTACCAGAGCTACAAGTGAAGCAGATGAGCCCCCTGCGCCCCCACCCGCTTCTGCAGGAGAAAGGGAGCCACCCTCCCCTGCTCCCCAGCGCCGCCTGGAGGCCGCTCCTCTCATGCACCATGACTCAGTGTTTCTGCTTCTTAACATTCACTTTCAAGCCCGTTTCTTCGCTTAATCCCTTGCCATTTTCCAGTAGTATTAATTTTTCTTTACTTTAATGCCAGTCCCTGAAGCATATTCATTCTTGTTCCCTTGTCAGGAAAGCTCACAGATGTTCTGCCTGATAACCCCGGAGCCCATTTCTTTCAGGGCCTGGCAGGTCATCCTTCCTTTGCAGAGTCCGGACGCCAGCCTGCTTTTGTTCCTTGCCTTGCAATGTCACCACCATCCCGTTGTCTCTGCTGCTTTCTATGCCTGACCCCAGGATCAGGTACACATGGGTGTATCAGGCAAGCCTAGTCCAAAGATGGAAACCACCACGGTTCTTTTAACAGAGAAATTTATTATGAAGAATTGTTCATTTGTTAATAAAGAGCTAAAAGAACAAAAGAAAATGGTTGTGTGCCAGGAGGTAGCCACTGTGGGACGCCACTGTCATCCCTGAGGTTGAAATGCACTCTGTGAAGAGGGCACCAGTTGGTTGCTGGGGTGTGTCTGAACCCAGAGAAGGGATCCAGAGTCCTGAGGAGAGGGACTGGCCAGGTGGTGCAGACACTGATAAGGGTGTGAATGAGGTTGGGCCTTTGAGTGTTGGACAAATTGCACATGGGATATAGCTGTTTCTTCGGGAACAAACTAATTTATGAGATTCCATCGCCACGAATAGGAAGTAGAACCTACCTTCTCTCTCTTAGGGTTGCCAGATTTAGTAAATAAAAATCCAAGATGCTCAGTTAAATTTAAATTTCAGATCAACAACAATCAAATTTTTGATATAAATATGCCCCATACAATATTTGTGACTTACTTAATGATAAAAATGTTTCTGTTGGAGCTTGTAGATGGATGCTGGTAAGCACAGACGTGAGGACGTGTGGAACTGTGTGAAGAGGCATCTGTGTCTCAGCTCTGACTCCCTATCTTGAAAAAGAAATGATTTTTTTTCACTCTGTCACAGAATGAATAACATTCTATGAACAAACATGGACAAACAGAACCCTAGCTTATGTGGCTTATTTCAGAGGCTTTGACAGTCCAAGCAGTCGCTCTGGCTGTCCCTGGGACACTCTGCTAGAGGTGGAGGTGGTCAGGAGGCTTCGGGTCACCTGGCCCCAGGGCTTCTTTCCATTCCTTCTCCTTTCTCTCCGTCAAGGACTCTCCTTTTGTAGTCTGGTGTTCAAGGCCTGCCCAGCTGACACCCACCCACTTGGGCAGTCTCCGATCTCATTTCAATGCCAGCTCCTACTCAGTACTATTCCAAAGAGAAAGCGCAGCCTTCCCCAAACAGACATGCTTGTTTATTGAGAAGAGCGCGCATAGGGGATGATTATATTCCCTTAATAACAGCTGAATGAGAGGAGACATAAACCCTCAAACAGTCATAAATCCCCCTCTGAGATAGGATCAATGTGCCTTTTATTTACCAAAAATGGAAATAGCTACAATATTTCTCATTGTGAAACTAATACATGTTTATTGTAGAAAGTTCAGGAAAAAGAACATAGACTAAAATTAAAATTATGAATATCCATCAGCTTACATTTTGGAATATAACTTTTCAGGCATCTTACTAAGTGAACATACACACGTGCATGTACTCACACACCCCATTTGTTGTGATTTTATTAAAAAAATTGTGTATTACTCATGTTAGCTAAGTTTTACTGCAGCAATAAATTAACTCCAGATTCTCAGTGGCTTAATAAAACAAAGATTTATTTCTATTCATGATACTTTCCCAACATAGGTTGGCAGGGTCTCTGCCTTACACAGTTAACCAGCAAGCCCAGGCTAGCAGACTTCACTGTCTTATAATTGTACAACTGGACTGCATGCCCTTTCTGTTTGCTGAGGAAGGAAAGAGAGCCTGGGGAATCAAGCATCAGCCTTTTGCTCCCTGGGCCCAGAAATCACACCAGCCCCTCTGCACACACTCCATTGGTGAGAACTAGTCATGTGATCCCATCTGTCATCAATGAAACTGGAAAGGCTGGCTTTCTGCAGGCCCCAAAGAGGAGCAGGATCATATATTGGTGAATACTGACCATATCTCCCACACGTGGTTTCATATTATACATAATAATTTATAGTCCACTGCTTTCAGCTAACGATTTGTCACAAGCATCTTTCCACGGATATCATCATTAGCTTTAGTAGCTGCTAGCACCACACAATAATTTATAGAAATAATCCCTTATTAATGATTTTGATGATTAGGTTGGCTTATTTTTTTTCTAATGAAAACATTGCTGTCAATAATATTCTTAAACTTAGTCTTTGCACATTTGCTGGAATTTTTTTCCTAGTATGAAATTTTTGAAATGAATGTTCCTGTTCAAAAAATATGCACATTAAAAAAAAATTGGTAATATACTGATAAAAAGCTCTTCAGAAAAGATGAACTAATTGGATCCTGAGAACAGTGGTCGAAGTGCTTATTTTCCTACACTGTTCTCAGGACTACATATTAAAATGCTCTGTTAATGAAATCAATATAAAATGATGTTAATTTTAAATGTTGTTTCTTTTCCTGTGACGACAAAAAATGTAAATGTGTTTATTAGACCTTGAGAAACTTACTTTGTAAATTAACTCCTTGGACTGACTGTCTTTTTATTTATTAGTGAGAGCTCCTTGTATTTTAAGTATATCAGCATTTTATAAAATATTTTGTAAGGATTTTTTCAATATTTTATTTGTCTTATAACTTTTTATGGGATTTTTAATTGTAAAGAATTTTAATTTCTAAATTATCTATTATTTTCCATTTTGTGTAACTAAATGGCATAATTATCACAAGATTATAAATAATACCTATGTTAATTGTTTTAATTAAAAAATTCAAACATGGCTTGGCGCTGGTAGCTCAGTGAGCAGGGCGCCAGCCACATACATGGAGGCTGGCAGGTTCAAGCCTGCCCAGGACCTGCTAAACAACAATGACAACTGCAATAAAAAAAAATAGTGGGACGTTGTGGCCAGTGCCTGTACTCCCAGCTACTTGGGAGGCTGTGTTAAGAGAATTGCTTAAGCTTAAGAGTTTGAGGTTTCTGTGAGCTGTGGCACCATGGAACTCTAACCAGGGTGATATAATGAGACTGTCTCAAAAAACAAAACAAAACAAAACAAAACAATTCAAACATTTAGGCTGGGAGCAGTGGCTCACACCTATAATCTGGGAGGCTGAGGCAGGTGGACTGCTTGAGCTCATGAGTTCAAGACCAGCCTGAGCAAAGAGTGAGACCTCCACCTCTAATAAAAATAGAAAAACTGAGGCAAGAGGATTGCTTGAGCCCCAGGTGGAGGTTGCTGTGAGCTATGATGCCATGGCACTCTACCCGTGACAGCTTGAGTCTCTGTCTCAAAAAAAAAAAAAAAATTCAAACATTTAGAATACCTGTAAATTATTTTGGTACAAAGACAAAGGTAGGGAAATAAGCATATTTTAAAAATGGAATAAGGTAGAAATATAACCTTATCCCTTTCATTTGTTATGTCATCCTTCTCCTCTACCCCAAATGTTACTTTTGTCACTTATTGGATGTTTATATGTATTCTGGACAATGATATATGTTTTCTGTTACTGCTAAAACTCTTGCAGTGTATCATAATGTGGTTTAAAATTGAGAAGGGGAATTCTTCTTTCTCATTCCACTTTATCAAAACCTTTTGAGTATACTCATGCATTTTTTTCTCTTTCAGATCAATGGTTCTCATGATTTTTGGCTTCAGGAGCTCTTTACACTTTTGAAAATTAGTAAGAACCTCTAAGAATTTTTGCTTTCTTGTTATGCCTATTGATATTTACCTGCTGGAAATTAAACTGAGAGATATTTAAAATATTTATTTACCAAGATATGTAAAAATAAATACAATGTAACTGTTAACACATTAACATAAATAATATAATTTTATAAATCATAGCTACAATTTTCAAGGCAAAACATTGGTAAAGACAAGACTATTTGATTCTTATGTCTGATTCAGCATTCAGTATATTGCCATGTGTTGTTTTGGTTAAAGGATATAAAGAAAATCTGACCTCACACAAATAAGTAGTTGGAAGAGGAAGGAGTATTTGAATAGACTTTTCAGGCAAGTGTGGCTATTCTTCTTTGATACTAAATCAAAACTGAACGAGTGGTCATTTCTTAAAGGTATTTCTTTGCAATATGGCATCTGAAATTCTATCAAGGAACTTTTTGTTCTCTTGCATTAAAATTCACTGGCCTATCTTATCTTTGAGTAAATCTTTTATCCATGATTTTATAATGGAATGTATTGGTAATTTGGAAAATACTGGTTCACTAAGTTATGCAGGTCACCTAATGTTGGCATGTTGGATAATACAAAATTTTAAAAATCACATTCACGAATGACATCATGGGTCCTGTCTTTTACTGGTATCCGTCTTGCAGGCTTCCTGCAGTGCGACTGCCCGGGCTATGTTGGTCTTCTCCAGACATTGCAGGTTGGTTATTCGCCCTATGACACTTCAGTGGCTTTGTCATTTTCTGTTTAAAAAGCTGTAAAACACAACTTTTGGCTTTCAAAGAGCTCATCATGCCTACATTTAAATATTCATTTTTTTCTTTAAATACTGAATGATTGCTTTCAAAATGATGCAACAACTTAACAGGGACCAGAATACTATTTGAAATTACCTTCTTGCATAGGACACAGTAAGGTAAATTATTAACATCTGTAAAGCGAAGGGAGCAAGAATGTTTCTCATGTTATTGTATTCTTTTTCCCCACTTCATTTGGCAAAGTTTCCTGTTTTTCAGTCTCTAATAGGTCTGTTTCATCTTTCTGCAGAATCTTTAGACTTAGATGGGGCAGTTGTTTGTTGAGAAAACTAGTTTTTCAATTTTGTATACACCAATAAGCCATCTGTAAATATAAGAAAAATAATTTCTAGGTAGTATTTCTTTTATTTTTGAATTAAAAGTTCTATTTTAAAATAAATTTTAGGTAAAAATATATGTAGAAACTTTTCCAAAAAGCCTTAAGTATTATTGCACAATCTGACAAGTTGCATTATTTCTGTTGACTTTTTCATAGGCACAAATAAAACTTTGGCATTTTAAAGTAATGATATATATAGGATGGTAAATGTCATTGCAGAGATAATACATAGGAAGTAGTAAGACCATGCAGAACACAGTACAACACAGAGAATGAACTGAACTACACCCCAAATGTATATATTTATTCTCTAAACATACTATCTTAGAATATTCTAAAAAACACACGAATGTGCAAACACACCTTCCATTAGCTGTCAAAGTTGACATCATTATATGTCATCTAGCCTCTGGAAAATGCAGCTGTTCACTTGTGAATGAAGGAAAATGGCGGCCAATCCCTTACTAATATGAAAATAATTTTGACCTGGTCGACCCGGATCACTCAGGGGTGCTCTATTACATTTTAATAGCCACAGCTTTGGAGAACTTTATCATTACTTTAATCAAATCCAAAAAGTTAATTCTATAGGGAGTTTGGTTGGGATGACTTTGGAATTGACACCTTACATTTCTTTTTTGTCCTTTAGCTAAGTTTCATAATTTTTATGTAATACTTCCCAAGTCTTAGTAAATATGTTACCAAGTTTTTCATATATTTTTGTTGTATCCCAAGCCTTATTTATTCTCATTTTCAAAGTAAATTCTTCTTAGGTGAGTTTGTCTCCTCTAACAACCTCAATTAAAAAAAAAATTTGTATGACTCTCAAACCTGGTCATTGCCTCAGCTGCCCACACATGTATCAGCTCTCTGCTTGATTTTGTCATTATAAGAATTATAAAAGAGTACACATTCATTTCAGGTAAACCAGAAGATTTCCTTTGCAAAAAAAAAAAGCTCATTTCCATGACAACTTGACCATCCTCAGAGTCCCATCCCAAGTTCTCCACTGTCCACAGGACGAAGTCCAGGTCCTCCCTGTGGCAAGGAGCCTCCTTGCTGACTTCTCACCCGCAAGTCCAAAGTCCCAGCACATCAGATTGCTCCCACCTTGGGAACACGCGGTCTGTCCTTCCATGCTTTTTCTCTTCAGCTGAATGCCACCCACTCTTCAAATCTTTCCTTGACATTCACCAAGCCCCTGGCAGAGTTCAAGGTCATCACCTCAGAGCGACCACGTCCCTCTGCAGCGCCTCCGTTCTGACACCACCTCGGCGGATCTTTCTTTCAGTCAATTTCACTGGGCTGTGAGCTCTCTGGGGCCGTGTTCAGTGTTGTGTTTTTTTTGTGATCTCTAGTTTTTGGCACAGAACCTGGAATATTTCTAAACCCTTAAGAGATGCTTGTTGATTAAACAAACAGGATTTTGATTTCTGAGCTTGCAAACTTAACCTGTAAAGTGACAGGAAATCTCACACACATTAATGTAAAGAACTGCCTTTGGCTTACAGGAGAACATGCACTGGAAATTACCAGAGAGCAAATCGTTTACAACCAGTTGTTTTATCGAATGTCTCATGCAGTTTAATTTGGATTGATTACAAAAACCTGGGATTGGATTGATTGGAAAACCTGGGACTAAGGTAGGCTTCAGGAAAACATGGCCCATAATCAATGCACTAATGACCACTTTCAGGTAATTGGGTCACGCCTGAGCAGCCCTGTCCTCCGCCTGCTGTGAAAGTGGCCGGTGGAGCAGCCCACCGACTGCATTCGCCTTTCAAACTATCAACAAGGGAGCTCCAAGCAATCAGATTTTAACAGCCAATTAATCTCTCTGGATGCTGTTTGTGTAGCACTTAGTGAGTTCCACTAAATGAGCTCCCTATGGGGAGAGTTGCCACAGTGATTGGAAGGTGGCTGCCTGCGGGAGACTTGGACTCACAGCTCACAGGCTGGTCGGTGTAAAAACCCAGCAAGCTGCTAGGAAGCCGTGGCCTAAAACTCCTCCGAATGGGTGAACTCCTCATGAGCTCCTAGCTGCCTTTCCTCTAAGACTGGATCGGTATTACCAACAGGAAACCCAGACACCTTCCCTTGCCACGGAAACAGCCTGGAGGTCACGTACCTGACTGCTGAGATCACCTTGTACCAGATTTGAGTCCTGACTTTGCCACTTAGAGGCAGGTGAGATTTAGCTTTTGAAGGCTGGAAAATGACGATAGTAATAGTTGTTACCCCACGGAGTTATTGTGAGGGTTAAATGGGTTAACTTGGCAAAGAACTAAGCCTAGAGCTGAAGCATAGTAGACGGGACCACTGCTAGTCATTGTCAGTGATGTCCAGTGGGGCCCAGGGGTCGGGGAGGGGGGGCAGCCAGCTGGGTGGAGGCACTTCCTCCTTTTCCTTAGCAGCACAGACCCCCAAATCCCATCTCAGCTGGTAAATAGTCCCGGTTTGGAATCCTCCTTAGTGAAAAAGCGAAGGGTAAGAGGGATCTATGTGTCATAGTGGGAGAAGGAGGGGACAGAATCCTTTAACTCAGAACAAAGCACTTCCCGTGTGTGAACGTGTGTCCTACTACCTGGGCGAGGAGAGGTAAGTGCTGTCCACTCCGTCCTGAGCTGGTGGCTTTCTTAGCACGCAAGACAGGACAATAAAAGGAAAATATTCCTCTCCTCCCCTCAGGGAGCTCCTTGAGGGCAGGCATTGTGTTTAATTCATTTTTCTTAACCTAAGCTTTTGATCACCAGGTTAACACACATTGGGAGAAATGCACAAATCATAAAGATATGGTTCCATGAATTTTCACCAAGTCGACATACTTGCGTGACTAGTATCCAGTTCATGAAAAAGAACATTGCAGCCACCCGAAAGTACCTGCTGCCCTGTGTCACCTCCCACCCTGTGTCACCTCCCAGTCATCAAGTGCCCCCCAGAGGTGCTCATTATCTTGCCTTATTCATTTTTTAAAACTTAGAACTGAGCTTAGACCTTAGCCCTGGACATGAAGGATGCTCAGCAAAAGCGTACAGAGGGAAGCAGGGAGGGTCAGGGTGGAGGTGTGCAGGACCTCAGCCCAGCCCCACCCCCTAGGCAGCTCTCTTCTCCTGGGCCATGTGCCAGCGGATGCCACAATGCCTCCCTTTGTCCTTGGCCTCCATTCTGAAGTTCTCTTTTCCTGACCCTTTATACGGGTCTGTGCTGATTCTACCCTCTCAATTGTCCATCTTCTCTCCCCATTCTCTTCTTACCTTTCTTGGTGCTATCACAGGGTTCTAAGTCCTTTTCTACATTATCTGTTAGATTTTCTCATGCCTGTGGACTAAAACTAGAAAATGCAATAATTGGGTGTTCATTGCTGTTTGCTCAACTCAGATCTGGAAGGATGACATATTCATTAGACACATAACCTAGATTCAAGGAGCTGGTAACCAAGTTGGGGAGAAGACACAGGTGAGAAAGGGGAAAGTGAGCCACTGATGATACAAACAGCCCAGAGAAGTCTGTCACATCCTTCGTTACTAATCTTCTAAGCAACAATAACCATTTATACATGGCTTTGAACTGAAGAAAAAAAAATTATCTTAATGAAGAGGACTTACCTTATTTCTAGTAAGATATGACATGAACAACCACAAAATCTTCACCCAGGAATAAGACTGAGAAATGTAAGAATGGCATCGATAAAGAAATGATCCAAAAATTTCTCACAGTCAACATGCATCACTTGCAAGAAGAAAAATAAGATGGTGGTGCCTGTGGCTCAAGGAGTAGGGCGCTGGCCCCATATACCGGAGGTGGCAGGTTCAAACCTGGCCCTGGCCAAAAACTGCCAAAAAAAAAAAAAAAAAAAGAACAAAAATAAGAACTGGATATTTTTCAAAAATAAAAATGGATTTTAGGAGGCAGTAGAACTAAGTACTCAATATTTCAAGAAAAATTAATTTTGAACTTTGAATTTTATACCCAGCCAAACCATCAGCCAAGAAAGAAATAAGAAAAGCAATAGATATTCAAATGATGGTATATTTTCTCTACTATGCACCAATTAAAGGTAAAGGACAATGTAAAATATAAAAGAATAATTCCTCACTCAGGAAGTTGAAGAATAGAAATTCTAAGATAATTTTTTTTTTTTTTTTTGCAGTTTTTGGCCAGGGCTGGATTTGAACCCACCACCTCTAGGATATAGGGCCAGTGTCCTACTCCTTTGAACCACAGGTGCTGCCTGATAATGTTTTTACTACAGGCTGATAAAGCAATTTTTTTCCTCCTCAAATCAGCATTAAGTGGGCTCTAGAAAAATGCCTCCAAAAAGAATAGAAAGGAATCCAACTAACATATAGAGCAAATAAATATTAGGGAAAAAACATAGATATCTTTTCTCAGGAAGAAAAAAAAATCACTTTCAGGAAAAACAAACAATAAAATTTACAAGAAATATTGTGCTTTAGTGCAAAGCAACCCTTTCAGGCCCCTGTAAAGTCTACCCAGCATCTTGTCTCTTACTCCATGCCTGGCCAGGGCTCTGGCGCACACGAATGTGGTTTCTTACCTCTTCTCCAGGTCTTCCTGCGTCTGCCTTCACCCATATAGCCTCACACAGCAGCCAGGTCGTACAAGGTCATGGCACTCCTATACTCTAAACCTCCCCCTCACCTGGGGTTCCTGTCTCAGCCAGAGTAACACAGAGTAACAGCTGCCTTTATAGCCTTCATAGGCCCTGCCTGAGCGGGGCTCTCACTGCGGCTCTGAAATCCTCTCCTGATTCTCTTCTGCAGGTTCACACCACTCCAGCCAGAACGGCCTCCTTGCTTTGATATCTGCTCAATAACCTCACCAAGGCACTACTCACTCTCCTCCCTGGCTGGTGATAATGGGACATAAGATAGGTACTAAGGCCTGCACTTCTGGCCTATGCTGGGCTCCCCAGGACAGTCTGCTGCAGAGCTCCCCTCTGGTTGGGCAGAGGTTTTGTGAGAGCTACGTGGCAGTTGGTGGCTTTTCCCTGTCCCTGCCTCACTTCATTCACTATTCCTACATTTCCCCACCTCCCAACAAATGTCTGCTTCTTAGAGGACCCGATATGACTCAGCCCAATCACACATGGATGGCCTGTTTTATGTCTAAGCCACCACATGTGGTACACTCACATTATGCTTTGTCATTTAAAATATTTGGCCAGCATGGCAAGGTGGCTCATGCCTGTAATCCCAGCCCTCTGGGAGGTCAAGGCGGGTGGATTGCCTGAGCTCATAAGTTCAAAAAAGTTTGAGACCAGCCTGAGCAAAAATAAGATCTCTTATCTAAAAATAGCTGGAGATTGTGGTGGGTGCCTGTAGTCTCAGCTACTACCAGTAGGGAGGCTGAGGCAAGAGAATCTCTTGAGCCCAAGAGTTTGAGGTTGATGTGAACTATGACACCACAGCACTCTATTGAGTCTCTATTTTATGAGACTTTGTCATAAAATAAAATAAAGTATTTGGTCAGTGCTGGCTGGACATTCATGAGGTTACTATCCCTCTGTGTCACCTTGGGAGCAAATAGTGGATTCATGGGGGCAAGAAGGATGGTTCAGGGAACGAGCACATCACCTTTAAGATGAGAAAGGGAGAGAGAGAGAGAGACCACGAGAACAGACAGAAAGAGTCTCCACCCTTTTCTTAGTTATGACTTCTAACCTGTATGGTCACTGAGAGGCCAGGCCCGTCTGTGGCGTTTGCACATGTTGTGTCTGCACCTGCCCCTTCCTGATTTTCCTAGTCAACCCCATGCTTGTGCTCCATGTTTGGCTGGCACACGTGTATGTTGTCTTTAAAAATTCCAGAGTTAGTGAGGGTGGGAGCAGCGCTTTGAGATTCACGACCTTGTCTCAGAGATTTGAATGTAGTTAGAAGAACTTTTGTTTATTTAAGAAAAAATATTAGAGCAGTTTTAGGTTCATGGCAACATTGAGAAAGGTGCAGAGCTATTCTGTACAATTTCCATACCTACACTGCCTCCCCCAGTATCAACACCCCCACCAGAGTGGAACATTTATACCTCCCAAGCACCATAAATCCATCATTTACATTACAGTTTACTCTTGGTGATGAACATTCTGTGGGTTTGGACAAATGTATAACAACACGTATCCACCATAGTTGTATCATACAGAGTAGTATCCTACCCTAAAAATCCTCTGTACTGTGCCTGGTCATCCATCTCACCAGCCCCGTAAGCCCTGGCAAGGGTTGATCAATTTACTGTCTCCGTAGTTCTGCCAAAATGACATAAACTTGGAATCATGCAGCATGCAGCCTTTCCAGACTGGCTTCTTGGACATAGTAACATGCATGGAAGGTTGTTCCATGTTTTTCATGGCTTGATAGCTCATTTCTTTTTAGTGCTGAGCAAAATCCCATGATCTGGCTGGACCATGGTTGATTCCTTTACTTGCCTTCTTTAGGACATCTTGCTGCAGTTAGGAGTAAGCTGCTGCAGGTATCTGTGTGCAGCTTTGTGTGGACCTAGTTTTCCAGCTGGGGCACTTTTAGTCACCTGCATCTCACAAACGGGAGCATGTGGCTCAGACATGAAAAGGGATCTGTCTCAGGTGGCACAGCCGAGCCCCCACATCAAGACCGGGGTCCACTCTGGTAGATAGCACTGCCGTGCAGACAGTGATGGTGTCTGCTCTGCACTGAGAGCCAGGAATTAATTAGACAGAATCAGAGTGAAGACCTGATAGTTTGGAGGAAAACAGAAGCCATTAACGAGTAGGTTCAGCACAGTCACTGACTTCACTTTGTAGTGTTTGTTTTCCATTCATATGCCACTCAGCATGCCTCGTATATTTTTAATGAGAACATTCTATTAATGCCAATGTGATTGATTTTTAAGGAAGCATTAGGAGTAGCAGAACCTGACTCCTGTGAAGTATTGACTGAGACCCATTATCCTGCTACATTCATTCTGACCTTAACATTAGCTGGCAAAGAAACAGGACATTAGTGTATTTATAAAACCCTGTATCAGAGAATGGGAGAAGGCCTGAGCCCACTGTGGATACGAGCACGTGTCCCCTCTGAATGGCCTTAAAGAGCCAGCCCGTGCATGGACAGAGTGAGGAATCTGAGAAGCTGCTCAGTCCCCACATACTCCTGCCTGCTAATCCCTGGGCTCAGCAACCTGCCACAGACAGAGCAATCAGTGGCTCACCCAGACCACAGTTGAGTGCCACGAAGAGACTCTGGCTGCAGACACCTCAAGTTACTCACTTGCAAAATGGGGATAATTATCATACGTAACTCATCCTGTTCTGGGAGGACTAAACAAGCTAATGTGAGGTTGGACAATTAAACTCAGCAACTCATCCTAGAAAAAGTACTACACCCTGCATTGCTGAATATCACTTTAGTCACCTTCAAAGTACTCCCCTTGGCCATCTGGTGACAACTGTAGTGATATTCAGCAATGAGGTAGGTAGCACTTTTTCCAGGATAAGTTCATGAATTTAATTGTCCAACCTCATGTATACGAAGCACTTAGTGTAGTGCCTGGCAAACAACATGAGCTGCAGAAGCGTCCGCTCTTATTCACTATTGTTGTTATTTTTATGCCTAAGTGAAGGAAGGCATTGTCAAATCTGTGAGAATGCAGTGCAGACCCCTGCGTGATTCTTGCTGTGCAGGATGGGGGGGTATGTGCAGATTATCTTCCCTGATGGAAGTTTACCACAGATAAGAGAAAATTTTCTTTGCCCAAATTTTCTGGATAGTCTCCTCTAGTGATACAGAAGAACTATTGATAACTTCAGGTGGTGAGGAGGGCAACCCAGGGGTCAGTAAACTGAAGTTGCTAACTGCTTTTGTGCTGCTGGGCATTTGATCCCAATGTAAGTCTTGGGCAGGCTGCATGAGGAATTTGAGGTTCTGTGGACAAAAAGGAGATGTCAGCAAGTTGGTGCTGCCTGGGAGGCTGAGGTGACAGGGAGAGAGAAATTGAAACTAGAACCACAAAACACAAGAGGGATTTGAGAGAACATTTATTTTGTTCTGTAAAATTTTGATCCAGTCAAAAGGCCATACTTAGAGCAGTAGAAGGCCACAGGTTCCCCACCCCTGGGAGACAGTTTTGGTTGCCACAGCTGGGAGAGTGTGCTGCAGGCACCCTGGAGGGTGGAGGCAGGGGCACTGCTAAACACCCCACTGTGCACAGGACCCAGAAGGTCAATAGCACCAAGGTAGAAAAACCCCGGGTCAGACTCAGCCTCTTAATGAGGAGCTCTACACTGCAGCCAGGAAGGGAATGATTATGATGATGATGACGATGACGATGGTGTCCCCTACTTACGAAGCACTCAGAATTCTGCATGCATCTTTGCATGTAATTAATTCAACCAGATCCTTCTAATCTGTCCAAGTGGGTGCAGATTGCAATTCCTGTAATTCCTCTCTTTGAGGTGAGGAAGTCTAGGTTGGGAGAGGCAGTGATTTGTCCAATGTCACACAGGAAGCCTAAGGTAGAGCTGGGGTTGGGAGCACTGGGGTCTTACACCTTCTAACCGTGCACCTTCTCCCACTGACTACCGTAAACTGTGAACAGCAAAAGAGGGAAAGGCTCATGGTGCTCCCAGGCCCTGAAGTTGTCCAGAGCTTTACATCCTCGTGGTGAAGCCAGGTCTCCTCAGTTCCAGACTAACAGACAGGAATACCACTAAATGAGACTGACAGGGCACACGGCATTGGGACTGAGGCCTCTGGGTTGTCACGAGGATTTAGTTGCTTATCTAATTCTGTGCATCTTAGATCAAGTAGGGATCCACATGTGAAGAGTAAGACAAGACCGGTCACTTTTTTCTCTGGTAGTAGATGCTTCACAGTAACTATTGGTATCTAGACGTTTTATAGATTATTTTTCCCTTGAGGTTAAGTATAAAGTAAGGGTAAACTTGTTTGATACTCTCTTTATAGAAAAAAAAAAGCCTCATTTGTCTCCCAGGCAAGCTGCATGGAAATAATGGCACGAAGCTTCACGCCCCAGCCTTGCTCTTCTCTGAAACGCTGAGGCCACTCACCCCCTCAATCAGGTGTAGGGCACTTCCTTTAAGACTGTCACAAACAAAGGGTGGAAAATTGGCTGGAATATAAAGTTGGCATTGTAAAATTGGCAACAATAAAATAATCAAGAATGACATCCGAGGCTCAGCGCCTATAGCTCAACCGGCTAAGGTGCCAGCCACATACACCTAAGGTGGCGGGTTCGAATCCCCAGCCCGGACCCGCCAAACAACAATGACAGCTGCAACCAAAAAATAGCCGGGCGTTGTGGCGGGCGCCTGTGGTCCCAGCTACTTGGGAGGCAGAGGCAGGAGACTCGCTTGAGCCCAGGAGTTGGAGGTTGCTGTGAGCTCTAATGCCATGGCACTCTACCCAGGGGGACAGCTTGAGGCTCTGTCTCAAAAAAAAAAAGAATGACATCCGAGTACCTGGCCCAAATGGTCAAGATATATCAGCCACCATCATGGAGAAATAGCACAGAGGGATCTGAGTGGGCAGCAGGAGGCGGGAACTGGGGAGGGGTGTCTCAGAGATGCTGTTGGAGAATGAACTAAGGAACTCTGGGTGAGTGACAGTCCTCTGAGCACTAAGCATTACTGTGTTCAGTCAGGGTTTGGATATGCTGTGAGTTCAGGTATTTTGATGGGGCCGCTTTCACCCTGAAGACATCAGAATGCTACTTTTTCAGACCACTAACAGGCACTAGACCTCCATCAGGGGTGGTGTTGAGGATGGGAGGAAGCTCTGGTTCCACCAGATGTCAGGACTCAGAGGTGCTGCGAACGCTCTTGAAGTTTCTCCTCTCTGCTTGGCTTTGAACTACCTGGCCCACATAGCCAGAAGCTCCTGCACCTCACATCAGAGAGCAGCTGATTTTTCTTGTGTCCATTGATAAAACCAAGGGGTGGACCCTTATTCATCATACCAGCCATGTGCCCACCCACAATCAGCTGTGGCTAAGGAGGTGAATGCTAGGCTCTCTCCAGAGTAACAGTAACCAAGTTTACAGCACCCACCATATAGCTGCTATTGTTCCAAATACTCATTTAGTCCTTATTGTGGCACCATGAAGCACCCCCCTCTTATAATCAGCCCTATTCTCAGAATGAGAAAACTAAGGCACAAGGACAGTAAGTGACTTGTCCCAGGTCACACATATAGTACACTGTGGAGCTGGAATTAGAATCTAGGCAATTTTGATGCCAACTAACCAGTATTCCATCCCTCTCACTGCATGTTAGAGGACAGAGAGAGAAAGGCTGGCTCATCAAGGTGTATATTGTTGCCAGAAAAAAAAGAGGGGTTGGTAGGCAGACAAAACAAGAGGTGTTCACCCCTTAGTCCTCATTCTGTGAGACGGGATGACATTGACCCATCCGTGCAGGTGAGACTAGGGCAGGGCACACCAGCAGGGGTGGGGACGGGTACTGTAGTGAGGACTTAGTGGGGTGGACTCTCATTTTAATCTATCTGGGTATTTGAAGAATCCCTCTGAAAACTCCAAGGGTCTGTGCTAAAGAGAAACAAGAGAGAAGACTGTGTCCTGCAAGTAGGGAAACCATGTTCTCCTGAGGCCCATTTGGTGGAGGCAGCAGGAACGGTGGAGCAGAACCCCTGAGGGGAGATGAGCTGCAGGAGGGCCTTTTGCCTTGACGCTGGGCCGCTGCTCTCCTGCAGATACCCTGGACTCTTGGGCCTTGGGTTTTGTCTTAAGGCCAGAACTAGGTAACCTGAAAAGGGTGTAAAGTGTTTTCATAGGGCCCTGAAGGAGCTCCCCTGGGTGTTCTGAGAATTGACACCATGGGCCTCTTCTGCCTTTGCTGCCCTGGAGGTGTCAGAGAAAGCCAGGCTTTCTCCTCGGCTGCTCCTGGCGGGCTGTGGCTCTTGGGAGGAGGCGAAGGGTGGGAACCGATGGATTGACAAAGGGGCGGGAGCCTCTGGAGCTGGGGCCGTGGGGCCTCTGTTTCCTGTCCCCCACTGCTTTCCTTTCTCAGCTGCATGTCCACCTCAGCCTCACCCTCTCTGGCCTTCCTCTCCACTGCACATTTGTAACTCGGAGTAAGAGCTTTAAGTAGAATTCTACCACTATGCTTACTCTGAGCAAAGCTGATTTTCAAATGGCTTCCAAAACCCATGTACCCATCCTTGTCCACGGACCTCAACCTTGCACCAAGCATCACCTGCATTTCTGTGTGGACATCACCCTCACAGGAGACTTCAGACCTCACTTACCAGAGGGATGAAAGGTATTTTTTATTTTAATTGCAAAAAGGGAGAAGGGAGAGAAGTTTAATATTCCTGCCAGAATTCCCTCTGCAAGAACAAATTTCTGCTTTTTTTTTTTTTTTAAACAGAGAGTTGGACAGTTTCCACCTACACAATAAATCATGAAATGGCCATGTTAATTGCTGTTGAAAAGGAGGAATTGAAATTCACTTTGATGTGAAGGTAACAGAACTTATTCCTATTTTTATTTCCTTCCCATGGATCAGACGGCACCACAAGCCTTAGCTCCTTCTGACATTTGCATGTTTTAAGCATTGTTCTTTTAGTATAAGAAGACTCAGACTCAGATATCCATTTCCTTAGGCTAATTTAGGTAGGAATTAAGGAGATAATAGGGGAACCAGCTCTTTTATTTTTAAGCCTGTCATGAGTGATTGAAGAAAAGTACTTCCTTTGCTCACATATTCCAAACAGGCTGTGGAAGTCTCCTGATTATGAGGAGGAAGCTGGGGAGATGCAGGCTACCTAAACCCTGACTCGATTAAGTGATGCCACCCTTGTCACATTGCAAGCTTAAGTACACTGGCCTTCCCTGCCATGTTCAGGTAAGAAAGGGTGCGCGGAGGAGCACAGCCAGGCAAGGCAGGGGCCTGCCCATGATTTGGTGGAGCTGATGTAAACAACCAGTAAGCAGCTGGTGTGCTCAGAGAAGTGGGGGGTACAGAGAAAGTGGAGATGAATTAGACTTGGTCTTGCCCTCAAGGAATTTGTAGTCTTGAGCCCCCAAACCTAGCTAATTAATGACAATGTGCTGTACAGGTGCCCATCAGCTTCACACCTGTGGGAAGTGCAGGGCACTTGAGTTTGCCCTTGACAGTCAGAGAAGCTGAGGCTGGTGAAGCTCAGAGTTGTTCTAAGGTCAAAGAAATGTAGAAGGGACTTAGGAGTCCTGGAGAGAACAAAAGGCAAGAGGTCTGAGGGATGAGGGACATTGCAGAGAGGACGGAGAGTGGTTTTCTTCGGCTGAGGGGAGGCCGCTAGTGAGTTTAGAGCAGAGTGGGGAGGAAGGGTCTTGCAAGGCCTGACAGGGGAGGGTAGTTTTTTGTTTTTTTTTTTAATAAAAGCAGAGACCTATCAAAGGATTTTGAGGATGAAATCTTAAAGCACATGATCACATGTGAGTTACAAAAAACATCCATGGTGTTAAGTACAGAGATTAGTGGAAATCATTGGGGTACAGAGTCTCCCCCGCCAGAAGTCAGGGAGACCAGTTGGAGGCTTTGAGTACAGAAATTTTAGAATGTTACAGAACAGGGAATAGAGATAAGGGATCAGAGTCTAGAACTATTATGAAGATGCTTAGGGGAGGCAGAGGTTTGTCAGAAAACCTGAATTTAACCAGGTTTACCACCTGATTGATACCTTACAAGGCAGTATTTCTAAGATTAAGTTTTTTTCTGGAGTTGTATAACATGAATAGTAATAATAATACACATTTCCAACATTGGGGATTGTGCCATAGCCATGAGAACACATGGCACAGACCACCGACTACAGAGAGCTTTACAGACTGACAGCCTGGCTACAGGGCTCTGAGTCCACTGCTGAATATGTGTTGAGGCCCACTTCCTATAGGCTGCTTCAGCCAGTGGCTGAGCTGGGCAGGAATACAAAGGCAGGCCCATTCATGGGAGACACAGAATTCCTCGGACACCTGATGGCCTTGACAAGCCTCCTTTACAATGTCTGGTGCGCAGGTGATTCTGCCCAACATTGTCTCCCTCCCCCCATCACTCAGGGGGACTGTCAGGCTAGTCTCTCAGACTTATCACAGCTGGTTCTCCTAATAAAATCCTTGCATATTGGTTCTGCTTTAGCATCTACCTCACAGAGGACCTGACCTGGACTAACTCAGATTGAGACCATGATTTGTAGCCTTTAAATTTTATTTACAGTTAATCAAATGTCCATTCATTGATGAATGGATAAACAAAATGTAATCTATCCATAAAATGGAATATTACTTAGCCACATCAAAGGAATGGCACCTGCTATAGCATGGATAAACAATGAAATCCAGAGAAGGTCTTGCTGTTACAAGGACCTTAGAAGTCAAGCATGAAGTGCCAGTGACAACTTCCGAAAGTACAACTCATTCCATGTTGTATAATTCCACTTATAGAAAATATTTAGATGTGGTTAATTTGTAGAGACCGAAAGTGTATTAGTGGCTGCTAAGGACTGAAGTTTGTGGGGACAGAAGGGGAGCAACCGTGGACACGAATTTTACTGGGAAGTTGACTTTAGTTCAGGCTAGGCAGTGGTGACAGCTATGTACCATAGTAAATGGACCAAATACCACAGATTTGTGTGTCTTAAGGTGGTCAAATGGTAAATTTTATGTTGTACGTATATTACCACAATAAGAAAAACTTCATCAGGTATGGGGATCTCACTATCACAAAAATAGCTCTCACCACTGCTTTTGCCTCCCTCCCAGCTGTTCCTCAAGCCTCTTCTACCTGCTTTCTCCTCCCACGGACCCACTGAAACACTTCTGCTGAATTTCCAATCTGCTGAACGCTTCTCAGCACTTACCTCACTCACACAGTTCTCTGCAGCCGTTCACAGTGGGAGCCCCTCCCTCTTTCTTGAAATTGTCTGTTCTCTTGTGGGACACCCTTTGCTCCTGTTTGTGCCCCTTGGGGGTCCCCCAGGTGGTTTTGCCCAGGGTCATCTTTCTCAATCCATTTCAAGAAACTTCTGAAAGTACAATGCAGCCTGTCCAAGTTCCAGACCTGGAGAGCTCTGCCTCCTCCTGGGCCTCCATCCCACTCTATCTGAAACAGAACTCACTTGGGTCTCTGTCTGGGCTTCCTATCTCTGTAAATGCCACCACCACACACCCAACTCTGAAACAAGAAACCCTGGATTTCACTTCTGACTCCTCCCTCCCTGTCAGTGCCCAAATCTAGTGGTCGGAAGTCCTGTCACATCTTTGAATCCACACCATTGCAACCCCCTTCTACTGCTTCTGGCATAATCCTCTCCAGTGGATCACTGCAACAGCCTTCTGGCTGGTCTTCATGCCTCTCTCACCTCCTCTGGCTAAGTAGTTCTCAACGTGTGGGTCGCGAACCACAGGACCTGTATTAAATGGGCTGTGGCATTAGGAAGGTTGAGAACCACTGGGCTATAACATCCTCTTCATCATTGCTAAAGTAAACTTTCTAGAGTGGAAATCAGTGTGACTCTCTAGCCTAAAGTCCTCTGGGGTCTCATCCTTGTCCTCCCTGTAGTGTGGCCAGGAAGTCCTGAAGGAATCCCACAATTCAGCCTCCTCCCTCTCCTGCAGGTCTCTCCTTGCTGTGGCCATCACTCCTTCTGGTCCACTGGATCTCAACCCTGGCTGTGTCTCAACCTGTGGACGATGCCTGAGCTCGCTCTCAAAAATTCTGGTCTGGAGCAGGGCCCGAGACATTTTTTTCCTAGTTCCCAGATGCTGCTAATGTGCACCCAGGGATGAGCCCAACTCATCCCTGTCCAGACCCATTTATGAAGGGTGTAGAAACCCCAGGGCCCCAGTATATTGAGTAGAAGGAACCAAAGTAAGCAGCCACCCTCCCTCCTTTCCCAGCCTTATATGATATTTTTAGGAATGAGTTTTATCACCAACTTGTACAGCAAATATTCCTGGAAACCTCACCAGGGGCAGAAAGGAATGTAGGTTCTGGCTGTGCTGCCGGCCTCCTTCCTCTGAGCTGCTTGGGGAGAAGGGGAGGCCGAGTGGGATAGAGGCTTTTGCTGCCTCCGATGAGCAGAGAGTTTTATGTTCTTCATCAACTAGGGTGAGGCTAGGGAGGGTGAGGGATGACTCTGTCAAGAACAATCTGTCTGCCTCGCCATTACCTGAATTCCTATCAAGCCGGCTGTATCAGGTTGCTAGGGTGCCATAACCGGTGACTAAGCACCACAAACTGGGCGGTTTCAACAACAGAACTGAGTGTCCCAGTGTTGTAGGACAGAGGCCTGAGATCCAGGGTTAGTCCCATCTAAGGGCTGTGTGAAGCATCTGTTCTGCGTCTCTCTCATGCTTTGCAGTGGTTTGCCGGCCATCTCTGGTGCTCAGGCTTGTGGCCATGTCACTGCAATCTCTGCCTTTCAGTTCACGTGTGTCCTTCCTCTCTGCATGTCCATGCCCAAATTTCCCCTTGTTATAAAGTCATCAGGCTTTGGGCTGAGACCCAACCTGCTCCAATGTGGCCTCCTCTGCAGGGACCTGTGTCCAGGTACAAGGTGTTGGGATGGCAACTTGTGAATTTTGGAGGTGGGGAAGAATGCAATTCAGCCCATAACACTGATGAGATATAGTCAGGTTAGAAGTTTACCTGGCTCATAACTAGAAGTGGGGTTTACACCTTCAAAACAATGTGCCCCATCTCCTGTCTGTTTAAAGCAATTCAAATCAAAAAGGAGAAAAAAGATTGAAGCCAGATTTATAGCTAAACCCCAAACTCCTAACCCCGTAAGCTGTGGTGTCATCTTAATTTCCTCTTAACTTCCCAAATCCTGTTTATATCTCAGATTCCAGTTGCTAATTACCTCTGCTTCTATTCTAATTTTATATGCCTAGTTATGGGCCAGATGTAAATTCTCCTTTGGTGACAACCAACTACGCTAAAAAATCTTTTATGGATGTGCTATTTTATTATTTGAATCTGATTAATAAGAATAGCTGGAAGAAACTTGGGGGACTGGTGTTTAATAAAGGGTTAAAAAATAACAAAAAACTTCCAGTATAGTGACACCGAGTGAGTCTACTGGAAAAGCTAAGAACAAATATCAAGGTCCCTCTCTCTATGCCCTGCTAGGCCCTCTTTTTATTTTTCCTCATTTCGAGGAGTATGAATAACTTCTACTTACATCAGCTCAGTGCAGGGTACTTCAACCTTGGCACCATTGACATTTTGGGCTGAAGGATTAATTCTTTGTCAGTGCTATGCTGTATATGGGAGGATGCCAGCAGTGTCACCAGACATTGCCAAATGTCCCCTGGAGGGCAAAATCATTCCCAGTTGACAACCACTGTCTTAAAGTATGCAAAAGCACTTTTTAACTCTAAAATGCTATGCAGATGTGTAAAACAGTCTCATTTATTATTTCCAGCAGCTGAGTAGTTTGCAGATGGGAACATGGGGAGAACTGTTTAAATGACCTGCTTCAGAGCGCACTGTAGATCTATCTGCTTTTGCCCCGATGCCCTGGGGATGACACAGCGATCACCAAAAGCTTCCATTCCAAAAGAGGTCTCTCAGATGGGAAAGGGTCTTGTCCCCAGGTCACCACAGAGGATGTCTCTGAGGGTGACTAGCTGTGCTATTTATTCCTGGGCTTGATGGGATCTGAAGCCCATAGTGGTCTTCCACCTAAATGCTGCCATCAATGAGCTTCCATAGTTAGTTATAGTTCTTACAAGACAATACAGAGAGTGTACTTGCTTGCAAAGCAGAGGTGTAGCTCTTTCCTAGGAAGTGTTCATTTGGGGTTAAGTTCTCTTTGCCAAGGTAGGCGTAGCTACTGAGGATTGGAACCCTGTGTTTAAATGGCATAAAATGCAATGTGTGAACGAGATGGCCTCCACCCCCTACCCCCCACGGACATGTCTCTTCCATGGTCACAAGGGTCGATCTTATTCAGTCTGCCAACTGTGGGAGGCTTAGTTAATCTAATTAAGTGAAGCCAGTGCCTCCTGATTTCCTAGCCCTGCTCTCCCTTCTACAGCAAGAAATGGCTTTAATGGCCCAACAAAGGGCTCAGCCTGGCACACCATGAATTTGAGATAACGTCCCACACTGGGTTAACTGAACATTCCTGCCAGCAGAGCTGATGCCATCTGCCCATTTATTGACAGCCTTGTCAGCAAAAATCTGGAGTCTGAGGCTTGGCAGGCAGCCAGCTTGCTCTCCACTGTCTCTCCAGCGTCTCGGTAACAGATGTTGTGCCTCATGCCTGGGGCTGCTGTTGGCAAATCGCTGCATGCTCATGTTATTTATCAGGGCGTGGAGGGATGGCAGGAAGGGATACATGTTTTCCAGGAAGGAATTTGTATTCCTTTCCAGGTTCTCTGTTTGCAGATTAAAAAAAAAAATTTGAAGTTGACTTTTAAAAATGTGAAATAATCAGTTTATTGTTTAACACTGGAAAAAAAAATCATTCCAAACCATGTAACTATTCCAGGTGCCAAATTGCAAGCGACGCAGGCTACATGGAGTTGAGCACGTGCCACAATCCATTCCCCTCAGGATCTCTCTGGGTGTGGAAGATGCCTTTTAATGGTGCTGTCAGAGAAAAGCAACCGAGCTGGCAGAAGTTTTTTCACAAACAATACCTCGCTCACAGTGAGTCCTTAGCCCGAGTCAGCGGAAGTTAATCAGGGTGTTTATTAACAGTGAAGTGCAGTTTAGTGAAGACATAATGTGCAGGTCCTCGACAGAAGAGATTTTTCTGGCAGTATCTTTACTTTTAAAGGAGGAATTAGGAAAAAAGAGATTTTTAAGAAATGATTTTCAGCCTCCACATGGAGCTTTGCACACATGTCCTGAATAGCTGTTCCAGGTTGGATATCTCTACTTGGAAAGCCCTGTAAAAACGGTTTCATCAAAAGATTTTTTTCTTTCTCTTAGCTCTAAGACTCTGAACCACTGGTTCACATGGCCTCTATGCTTGTCATTCAGCAATAACAAAGGGAGTCTTGGATGGGGAGAGCAAAATAGCACAGAAGAGTTGTGCCACCCCTATACCCAGCAAGGGGATCATTCACTGGGGGGGTGGGAGGGGGTGCAGAAAGGCAGGTGGCCCTGGCGGCGGGGGTAGGGCTGGGGGGATCTGCAGCTCCCTGAGCTTGGGAGGAGCACATTTAAGCTTTCCTTGTTGATCACTCCTCACTGTGCACTCCCCCGAACAGGAATCAGAATTTGCTCACTCCAAGAGAGGACCTCTCTCAGCACAGGAAACTGTGTCCGTGCAAAGCTATCCAGGAAAAAGTGGCACATGGGAGGTACTGGAAGCCCCAGGCCGCTCCTAGATGTCCAGAGACAAGGAGGTGAGCAGCAAAACTGCTAGCTGCTCCTTGTGAGCGGCGCCTCCCTGTGCTGCTACCAGATGAGCAAGCGTCGCTGTGTTTGAATGAGCTGGTCTCCAACATAAATAAGACAATAAAAGCCGGATGCAAATGAATGCAAACTACATATGACTGTAAGCCCTGTACTAATTGGAGAATGCGTAATTTACATTTTCTGGTCTAGCAGTGAGGCATCCGCACTGCTAATCACCACTCCGGCATTCGTATTGTGCTTCACAGCTTAAACATTTCTTTTCGGCTGGTGTCTAGGCACACTGTCCATTCTGGTCCTCCAGGTTAGGACGATGGTTTGGCTCTGTGCTCTCTTGTGCTTGCACATAGGAACATGGGTGTGAGCCAGCGGAAAGGTCCTGAACTGCCTGGACCGTGCTGGTGATCTGGGGAGAGAGGCTCTGTGAGGTAGACTAGGGGTCAGAGACGGTTGGACATCACAGCAAAGCGCACCACTTTCATTCGACAGATGAGAACCTGGGCTCTGGGCCAAGATGGCTGTAGGACATGGTTGTTCTGTGTGTAAACCTAAACGGGTACCCCTTGGACGCCAGAGAGTTGGGCCCTGAAGAGATGACCAGAAGGCGACTGTGAACTCTTGTGGCACCAGCAGCGCTGGGCAGCTGCTTCCCGGAGCAGGGAAGAGCATCTCGGTCAGGAAGGAGGCTCTTGGCCCCACTCACACCTTGTGATCCGCTTCCCAAATATCCACGAGACTCAAGCAAGTGGTGACGTGTAAGGGGGCACCTTTGCTGCTGGTAGAGCGAGCAGACGCTGGCTGGGCTAGGAATCAGGCCAGGCTGGCTTTGTCTCTCCAGCCACCGTGAGCTTTGCGGAAGGGCTTCCGGGACCACAGGCAAGGCGAGGCCCGCGTGTGTTCCTTACCTTCCCCTCCCGGGAGGGGGAGCAGCGCGGATTCCGCTGCCCGCGCCAACCGCAGCCTCTGCGCCTCCGCCTCTGCCTGCACTCAGCGTCCCTGGCAGCTGGTGGGGCCCTCACCTCTCTTTCCGCACGGGCGCCGGGTGCCAGGACCCAGACAAAAGCCACTTGCAGCCTGTGAGCATATAAGGGAGCCAAGAACAAGGGCTGCCGTTTTATCTGTGCGCCCTGGATGCCAGGCCGCCGTCTCTGCCCGGAGCTGCCGGGCACTGCGCAGCGCGGGGCTGAGAGTCACGCGGTCGAGCAAAGCTGCCGCTGCCAGGGTGAAGGCGCTGCCTGCGGGAGCCCGCAGCCCTCCTCTCCGCTCTGCCTCGGCGGCCCCTTTTTCCTCGGCTTCTCTAGGCTGACGCATGAGCCGTTGCGAAGAGGCTGCTGGGCTGGAAAAGAACCCGGAGCAGGTGTGGGGTCGCAGGCTCCACTCCGGGCCCGGCGGCTGGCGAGCTAAGGACTGCAGGCGCGGAGTCGTCACCAGCAGCTCCTTTGTTCGGTGCTGCAGCCAGGCTCAGCAGCAGCGCTCATTTTTCTGTGCCTTAATACCTGCCCTGAGAGACAGGAGTTGCCTGGCAGGCAGACAACGTCCCCTGCTCTCCTTCCTCTCCGGCCTCTCCAGCTTTAGCAGGACCGGGTTGGGAGCACATCACAACATCGCTGCTGGAGGAAAGGACAGCTGGGCCGGTCCAGGGACCCTCGCTTCATTCTTCCAACTGGTTCTCTGCAAGGGACATGGGCCCACATGTGTGCCCAAGCCACAATCCCCTGAGGCCTGGCATTTAAAGTTGATTAGTGAAAAACAGTCCAGGTGCAAAACAATTTGGAGCCAAGGGGACCTTGATGAAGAATGTCCTATTGTAAGGGGCGCTGCAGTCCAGGTCTTGTGAGGCTACTGTTGTATATCTTTTAAATTTTCAAGAAAAGCCTGATGTTCTAATTTGTTGTGTGTGTATGTGTGCGCGGGTGTGTGTTTTAGACAAAGTCTTACTCTGTCGCCCTGGGTAGTGTACCGTGACGTCATAGCTCACAGCAACCTCAAACTCTTGGGCTCAAGTGCCCTTTTACCTCAGCCTCCCGAGTAGCTAGGACTACAGGCACCCGCCACAACCACCCCTGCTGGTTTTTCTATTTTTAGTAGAAATGAGGTCTCACTTTTGCTCAGGTTAGTCTCAAACTCCTGAATTCAAGGGATGCTTCCACTGCAGCCTCCCACAGTGTTAGAATTATAGGTGTGAGCCACTGTGCCTTGCCAGAAATTGTAGTTTTCATATAAAATCTTTAATTTTTGCATGTTGGCAATAAGCCCATATTTTAAAGCACTGTGTTGGCCCAGCAAACCACCTCTGCAGTGTATATGGGTCCCAAAGACTGTCAGTGTGGTATTGCTGCCCTAAACCTGTGAGGGTAGAGCCAAGAGCCCCATCTGGGGTCTGATGGTGTTTGTCCCAGCTGACTCGATTCTGTCTATTCCTTCTCAAGGGCTCTGAGCCCCTTTTGGTTTGTATCCTTGATGGAGTGGAGGGTGGAGGGCAGTACTGGTCTTTCTGCCCAGCTATAGCCAGAAAGGAACTAAACTGTGAATAAAGAAACTTTCTGAGGTCCAGCACTGCCAGGATGCAATGTCTAGTCTAAGTATATTAGTTTGTTATGCTATGTAATAAGTTACCAGGACTTTGGAAGCTTAAAACAACAAATAGATATTTACACAGTTTCTGTGGGTCAGGTGTAGGGCATAGGTTAGCCAAGCATGCTTTCAGGGGTTCAACATGTCTCGGCCAAGAGTGTGTTCTCATCTGAGGCCAGGGGTGCTCATTCAGGCTCATGGAAGTTATTGGCAAATAACCCAGGTCCTTAGCTTCTTAGAGAAGTGCAGCTTTGCTCTGCCATGTGGCCCTGCACACACCTTTGTGCTTCTTCAAAGCCAGCAGGACTTTTCCTTTTGCTTTGAATCTACCACTTCTATTGGTATAAGGCCCACCCAGCATAACCTTCTTTGCATTAACCCAAAGAGTTATCATTAACAGTCTTCATGATTTAATTATGTCTGAATAATTCCGTCACTTTTTAACTTACCCAATGAGGGTGCAATCAATGCTATTCACCATCTCATCCACACTCAAGGAAAGAGGATTATTTAGAATGTATTTACCAAAGGATGGAGATCTTGAGGGAGATGCCAGAATTCTGCCTACCATAAGAGAAAAAAACTCCTTTTCTTGATATGATTTTTAATTATCTGTTAATTTAAGGCTATGTTAGGTGATTTCTTCAACATTTTGGACCTAAAATGCTAAAAGGTTGATCTCAAAGGGCACCTTGGATTATAATAACTATCATATCTTCCATTGGAAGAACCACAGAGATGAGGTGGGGCTATAAAGTTAACTCTGAAATAGAGCTGATAGTTCATTGAATAATTTATACTTTTTTAAGTTTGTGGACAGATGAAATTTAAGGGGCATAAAAAGTTCACAGGTGCCCAGGCATTCGAACGTTTGCCATGGTTGTGTGGGTCCAGATCAATGGCTTTTTACTAACACAGATTAGGCTAGATTATAAACTTGACTGTGTCTGGGGTGGTGTTGGTTTACTGGTAGGGAAAGCTTCTCAGGAGAATGTTGGAATGCCATACTAGAAGTTGAGGTTCTCTCCTGTTCATCTTGTCCTCTGGTAAGAAGGAATAAAGACTGCGGACATGATGGAATCACTTGTCCTGGCCCTGCTATCTGTGTCTCTGACCTTCCCTTCTCTCTGGTTACTGGGAGGGAGATACATACTCCCACTCCAGCAAACACTTTTCTCTTGATTGTTTATGAGAAATCCAGATTAGGGAACATCAATTAGGAGGGTGAAGGTGGTACTATTTGTCTGTAAAGAAGAAAGGTCACACGATGTCAACATCCTCAGAAAGATGTTTTCCTAGAGCCAACAAAGGGCCCACGTGCACTAAGGACAGTCAGTCTGTCAGCAAGCAGGTTTCTCCCTGCCCCCCCAAATACAGCAACTCATTTCTTAAGAATTAAGCAAGTATGGGATTGCTGCTCTCTGCTGTTTAACAGCAGAAGCAGCAAAAGCCTTGCTTAAGTCTGTTGCCAATTTATGAGGAGCAGTGATCTTTCAATACTCCTGTTTCTGAAAGGAGGTGCTAAGGATTTTGAAAAGCTCATCTCTTTAAAACTCCCAGACCGGCGTGTAGACAGATCTTTCAGGGTAGGAAAAAAAAAGTTTGGGAATTTTTGAGAAGTGCTTGCAAACTGCATAAGAAAAAGCATCTTTTTTTTTTTTTTAATCTTAAAAAATATATAACTGGCTGTTCTTTACTTCCACTGTATTTGTCTATGACTTCTCCAGAGTTTCTTGGGAATTACTCTTCATTTTTATGCAACAAACTTCAGGATGGGCTCTTTCATGTTGATCAGGAAAATAACTCAGATTAACAAAACAAACAAATGAAACTGAAAACACAAACAAAAATCAACCACAAGTACAACAACAAAACCCTCTATATCCTCCCAGACTCTCACCTTTTCTTCTGTCCTGAGGCGTCTTAGACCTAGTCCAATGACTGGGATTGGCAAAAAATCTTTACTAAGAAGCTTTTGATGTGGCTTGAATCAGAGGGTATGAATAAGTGGGGACTCTTCTCCAGGCACAAGTTAATTAATAGCTTCACTGTGTTCCTTATAATCATAAGTTTTCCAGAAAGTCTCAAAATTTTAAGAATATAAGAGTTATATTTAATTAGTTGGAACATTATCATTTAGGGGAGAAGCACTGGACGAGAAGTTAGCAAAATTGCATCCTGGCTTTCCAGTATATCACCAACTAGCTATGAAGCTGCAGCCTTCACCCTGAACAACCCCTGACCTCATTATCCACATATGTAAAGGGAAGGGAGCTGGATTTGATCATCAATTTTCAAACTTTACTTCTTTACCTTAGAGTTCTATGGAAGTGATTGAAGACCTACCTTTAGGAGAGGAAGAGAGAAAGGGACCAGTGATAGATGATATTTTAGTTCAGCTCCACCCCTCTTTCTGTAGGAGGAGCTCATTTCCGCACTCCACTGATGCTGGGAGGGGCCACATGATTTGCTTTGCCCATTGGCATTTATGTGAAGGTGTCAGTATGCCAACTCTGAGCAGAGGCTTTAAGAGGTATGTTCCCACTATAACCTCTTGCATTTCTGCTTTCTACCATAAGGACATTACGTCTGAGGTAGGAGATACTCTGTTAGCCTGGCCCTACAGTGAGAATAAGTGTGGAGAGGATCTATATCTGTTTCCTAACCTGGGACAGAGCCACAGTAGCCATCACACAATCCTATGAGGAAAAAATAAATATCTGGGGTTGTAAGCTGTTAAAATTTGGGGATTGTTTGTTACACAGCACTATCATAGTGAAAGCTGGCTGATATAGGGCCCAACCAGTATAACTCTACTCTTTACTTTTTTTTACATATTTAGCTTCTCCATAAGACTTTACCTGAGTAACTTAATTCTGATGCTAAATACCCAGATGAAATATCAGTTGCATTAGATCATTAGATTACTTTTTCTAAAAATTTTTATTATTTTGTGATTTTGATATTTTGTTATTTTTAACATATACATGTCTGATCATGCTTATTTTTTGTTTCTACACTTGTAAATAAAGTAAAATCAAGACTTGAACAAATTAAGGTAATTATAATTTAAGATCAAAAGTATCTCTGATATTTTATGTTCTTATTTTTATTATTAATCTCCAGAAAGTAAATTAGCAAAGTCATTTAGACATCATTTCAGCTAGGTATTCCATGGTATAATAGGTAATGTTTAAAATTTTTCTACTAGCTCTGATATTTAAAAACCAACATGTATTTATCTGGTCAAAGGGGGTTTCTATAGTGGGGAAGAGAACAGGGTCTTATGGATACCCCAGGCTGGTCATAGGCTCAGTGTGCAGTGAAGTCTGATCTTGAAGGAAGAGAGCTTTGAAATGTCCCAGACTTGGCAATCACGACATGACTAAAGCTGACTTTAATGCCCTGTCATCTCCCTCCCCCACAGCCTTTATTCCTCAGCAGACCCTGTTGCTGGGCAGACTTGTGGCAGGCTTTTCCTACCCATCATTCCCCTCTCAAAAGCTAACTCGTCTGTGTTTTGCTTTATCAGGGTGCAGAAAGATGACCAGCAAGCAAATCCAGGGAATAAACCGAGGTCAAGGTGTTAAAGGTGATGCCAGTTTCAGGTGTCAACTTTCCTCTGCATTTGGTCTCCTTAAAATTTTCCAGTGTCAGAGTGCAAAGTAGTGAATAATGGTGGGTGTTCCAGACACCTCAGAGAGCTTGCTGTGGAACTATTTTTAGATTTTTGTACCAATTTGAACACCCCAGGAGGAAAGCCTATTCCTCTG
>NW_003852406.1:33517850-33551152 GCF_000181295.1 Otolemur garnettii | reverse complement strand
GTCCTCTAAAACGGTCTCAGTTTCCTCATCAGTGAAAAGAACAATTAGATTAAATTTTGTCTTCTTTATTTTAATTGTAAGACATTTTGTGTGTGTGTGTGTGTGTATAAAGAATTATTTAACAGATTCCATAAATCCATCAGTTAAGTTGAACAGATGTTAATTTATTTGTTCGTATTTGTTCTGGGTCTTTTATATTTAAGTCACAAACCAATTTTGAGAATGTTAACATATCAGAAAATTAGCCTCTTAAAATTAAAGAACTATGATGAGTTAAGTTCACCAAAAATATATATTATTAATAAATAATTATGAAAATGATAATATTATATAAGAAAACCAATCCAAGAGTGCAAAATTTATAATCAGAAATTTTGATTATAACCAAACCCTAAATGCTTTGATTCTTTATCAAGACATGAAGAAAATAAACTCTAGGAAAGCAAAGAACAAGAAAACATCACAAGACAGATAATAGAATAATGACTGAAGATAAGATTAGACATAAACAAATCAGGAAAATGGTGGCACATGTCTTAGGAAGAAATTATATAAAATAGAATTAACTCCTCCAGAATATTTTAAAATATGGACATCTGTCCAGTTTTGAGGCAAACCTAACTTTGATATCAGTTCCCAAGAAAGAGAACAACCAGAGGAAGCCTATGGCTAAGTCAATTCATCACATTGGTATGTATTTAATACTACATTACTGAATTTAGAACACATTCAAAGAATGTTGTGACCAAGCAGGGATAAATCTACAAATGGAAGTTAGATAATGTAAGAAAAAAATGGTTGCAAAACATTTTCAAAGTGTATTTGACACCACATGGGTGAACCCAAAGGACATTATGCTAAGTGAAATTAACCAATCACAAAAAGGGAAACATTGTATGTTTTCATTTGTATTTTGAGTAGTGAAAATCATAGCAACAGAAAGTAGAGTTGTGGTTGCCAGGGGCCTGAGGGAGGGGGAAATTGGTTACTATTAAATAAAAAGAGTTCTGAAGATGGGTTACACAACAATGTGAGTGCATTTAACTCTACTGAACTGCATGCTTAAAAATGGTTAATGGCAAATTTCATGTGATGTGTATTTTAGCATAATTTTAAAAGTTAGAAAAATAAATCAGAATGCCAATTTTATTTAAACTAAACAATGCATACAACATCAATTTCTGACCCAAATTTACATCATGTAAGAATTTAGTATAATTAATTTGCTTTTTCTAAAAGACTTAACAAATCTGCCATGAAAATAGGAGTCTGTCTACATTTGATGGCTTCTCAGAAATCAGAAACAAAGTGGCAATACATGTTTAATAGGATTTTTCTATTAACAATTGACAGCAGAGTTATATTCTAATTTATTTTATTAACAGCATCCATATATTATTTTTTATCAAAAAGTGATGTCTATTATTTCTGCTTCTTAAATATATTCTAATTTATTTTTTTGAACAAAACTAAAACTTTAACATCCTCTAGATCCTGGTGTGTTGTCTGCTTTAAAAATGTAGATCTCTATTGATATCTATTAACTCACCCTTGGTGATCATATTGTTCAAATTCTCCCTAACTTTTTTCTGTTTATTTTTGCTTACTTGTTTCCATAAACTGAATTTTGTGCATTTAAGTAATTCACTAAATTTACTTTTTCATTATTTTTATCAATAATTTTTCAGTGTTTAACCAATATTACTGTTGTAGAAAGGTTTAGCACTGTTATTTCATGAATATGAATCATGTCTTTACCAACCTGAGACGACCCTCTTTGCAGGGTGGTGGGGATGGGACCAGGACTAAGGGGTCTTTGGACTGTCTCACAGAACTGTAAGTGCTGTGGCCTAGAGAGCCACTTCAGTCAACCAAACAGAAAACTTTGGGCAGAGTTACTTGTTTCTGAGACAGATTACTCTCTTTCTGTGTGCAACCCACACAAATTTATTTTCCTGAACTAGGTCTCCTACCAATATAAGTGGGCCCCTTGCCTCTTTAAGGTAGAGGGACACTCACTCAAGTTGGCAGGTGAAGCATTGAGAAAGAGACTTGATATGACCACACTGCACACCTGACATGGAGGTGAGGGGAGGCAAACATGCCCTTCAGAGCACAGTTAAGCGAAATTGATTGGAGACCCCTCCCTCAGGTACGCCTGCCCACGTGCCCTAGACGGTAGCACTGCTGGCCTTAAACAGCCTGGGTGGAGCCTGCTGCCCAGCAAGCCATGGAATGTGGGTTCATGAATCTTCTCCATGATTTCTGGGCAAATAGCAGTCAGAGGTAGATCTTTCCATTCAGAACTCAAGAATAAATAAGCAGTTAAAAATAGGGTGTGGATGTGAAAGGAATCTGCTATGTCTAGCTAGAGATGGTGATTTGAACTAATCTTTATTTCTGTATTCTTTCCTCTTCCTATCCGAGTAAGAAGTATAAAGGGTGAAAAATCTATATACAAGTTAGAAAATAAGAAAGAGTGTCACAAAAACTTCACAGACACTTTGAGGAATTTTCTTTTATCTACTTTCTCTAACCCTTCCCCAATTCCAGACAATAGTGTACCAAATGTGAAGTGGACAGCCTCCCGTCAGAACAAATAACCCCCCCACCCCGAAACTCAGAGACACAGGGACTTGAGGTGGTCGCCGTGGAGCAGTCAATTAAGGCCAAGTCAATGCCATGAGTGGCCCTGGGGAGTGGACTCAGACTGGAAAACAGAGCTATTGACCATGGTACTTACTGCCTTCTACACTCCACAGGGTGGGAGTGCTGCCCAAAGTTAAGGGAAGGGAATGTCACAGTGAGAGGGAGGGCGATGCCAGCACTCATTTCAGGCTACCATTCCAAAAACATTAAAAAATGGCACAGCAGTGAGGCCTGGTCTCTGCTATGCTGTACCAGCAGATCCCCATTCCCTCTCCCTTCTGAGCCCCTGTCTCCTTTGGATAAATAAGATTTACTTTTTAAAGTGTCATGTTCCCATTTTTAAGGTTATTTGTCTTTGCAACTTGGGGAACAGAGTTAGTCTTCTTTGACCCCAGATATCCTTTCCGTGTTTATTCATTTTGTTTGCTTCAATTTCAATCTCCTGATCTTTGTTGAGAGCCAAGTGGCTTTTTATTTGTATGGAAATAAATGATCTTTTTACCCATGGAAACATTAGTCATCCTGCCTCCTCACTTAAAAACTTTCTTCTCTTGAGAAGGTGCCAAAATCCAGGGTGCACACTCAGGGGATCAGTAGCAGGATTGTTTTTGTAGCCATCATTTTCTTAAACTGAAGCATGATACTTTGCAGCCTGTGATCTTAAGCAAAATTAAGGCCTAATGGGTGGCTTACCACACCATGCTGCACTTCCAGCGATGCATTTACAGTAGTATCAGATACACTGAGATGAATGAGTTTCACCCTTCAATGGAAACTGGGAAAGCAGAGCTGAGATGACCTTCAATAAATATTAGCAGCAACTGCTCAGAAGAAAATGTCAGGAAATAATACTCAAGTAGCTGTCTTTACTTAAACACCCAAATTATGTAAAACTTTAAAATTCATTCTCATTTTAAAGTGAGCACATTTATCTCCTAACAAGTGAAAGAAGAAATTGTCATGAATTTAGGGAGAGAGAATGACATACTCCTCTTATGCCTTCAGACTAAGGAGCAGACCAGTCAAATTGGTTCCTGGGGAACTGGAGTACTGGGATCAAGTGATCCTCTTGCCTCAGCCTCCTGAATAGCTGGGGCTATAGGCAGGTGCTACCACATCCAGCTAATATTTCTAATTTTTGTAGAGATTGGGTCTCCCTCTTGCTTAGGCTGATCTCAAACTCCTGACCTCAAGCAATCTTCCTGCTCCAACCTCCCAAAGTACTAGGACTATAGGCTTGAGCCACTGTGTGCCCAGATAAGAGTCTTTATATATTTTCATAGACAAATGCAAATACTTCTTTAGGTTAGAGTCCTTAGTTGAATTCTTGGGTGAATAGGGTACACATATTTTAGATTTTGATAGATAGTTGCTAATTGTCTTCCACGGAGACTGTGCAATCATAAGCTGTGTAATGATGTTTTGGTCAACAACAGGCTGTATATATGAGACAGTGATCATAAGATTATAATGCTATGTTTTTACTGGATCCATGTTTGGATATGTTTAGATACACAGAGATCAGGTGTTACAGTTGTCTACAGTATTTGGGACAGTTACATGCTATCCAGGCTTGTGGCCTAGGAGCAATGGGCTCTGCTCTGCAGCCCAGTGTGCAGGGGACCCGCCCATTCAGGTCTGTGTAAGCACAGGACTCTCTATGATGTTGCACAGTGATGTAATTACTTAAGGACCCACCTCGCAGAATGTATTCCTGTCAGGAAGCCACACACAGCCATATGCCCATTTACTAGAATATGAAGATGCCTATTTTCCCACATGCTTGATTACACTGGATAGTATTAATCTTTCAAAATTTTGACAAGAAGGGCAAAAGCTGAAGCCTGCAAGTTGGCTTTTTTATCCCTTCTCAAGTTTCTCACTCTGTTCCTCTTCTTCCTTGCTCCACAGGGAACAGGCCTTATATCATTCCTGTGCATAAATTAATGTTTAAATTCTGTCACTAGATTTCCTAATTATAAGTCATTCTTATATTCTGAGAGATGAATTTTGGCAATGTTCTTTAAATTTGAAATTTGATTGGGTAACATTTTATTAGGTTATTAAATCTGAAATGTCTGATCTCAAATCAAAAGTTTGGTCTATTATATCTTGAATAAGAAGCAATACAATTAATCCAAGTGTGTGCCTAAACTGTCAACACAGTTTTGCCATCTTAACGATTGCTTGTTTGTGCCAGCAGCAAGGAAGCCTGCAGAGCAAGTGGTGATGAAATCTCAAAAGGCGCTTTCCCTGGGTTGTTTTCCAGGTTCCAAAGCCTGGAAGAAGAGGTAGTCAGAGGGTGCAAGATCTGATGAATATGGTGGATGACACAGTTTCTCAGTCCAGCTTCTGTAGTTTGTGCAACAGTGCTAGCTTGAGAGAGGTTTGGCCTATCTCTGTTGACCAGTCTCTGCTGTTAATCACAAGCGTTCTCATTGTGCCATCCACCAGACATTTGCTTAATCAGCTGACCAGGTTTCATGACGCTGTAGCAGATAATACCAGCACTGGACAACCAAACAGCCACCATTAGCTTTTTTTGATGTATACTGTGCATTCAGTTTTGGACCATATTTCAGCACCTCATCTTTATCCAACCATTGTGCCAAAGGCTTGCAATTGTCAAAAAAAAAGAAGTGATTTTTCACATGTAACAGTACAGTGTAGGAATGATTCACCTTTATGTTGTGACAGCAAGACGGGCAAGCTTCAAGATGACTTCTCTTCTGATACTTGTTTAATTCGTGTGGAACTCGCCTATTCAGCTTCTTTCCCTCGCTGGTTCATTTCAGTGGTCTGATATTATTAGGACAGTAATATCGACCCTTGCTGCTAATTCACGTGTAGGTTGAGATGGGCTTGTTCCCACTGCAGCTTTCAGCTCATCGTTGTCCACCTTGATCTCAGGTCACCCACGTCACTCATTTCCAAGATTAAAATCTCCAGAATGGAACTTCTCTAACCGTTGCTGTACTGTGCGTTCATTAGCCTTGTCTTTCCCAAGTACCTTGTTGGCATTTCAAGCTGTCTGTGGTGCATTGGTTCTATAATTAGAACTCATATTTAAAAATAACATGAATTTTTGACTTATCCATGGTTTCACAAAAATTGCTTTAAACAATGTAAAAGATAATCACAAAGCAAAATGTACATTTGAAAGAATGAGGATGTACCTTCACAATAAAAATAAAACAAGAAGTGTCAAAGTGAAATGTCAGAGATATCAACTCTCAAACTTAGCACTTAAGGAAATTGGACATTTTATACTTAATAATCTAATATTTAGAATATTCACAGATATAGTGAAGTGGTTTACAAGCTTCCTTTTTAGTTATTCTTCTCTAGCTTTGTTATAAGGGCTTTTCTAGGTCAGTAAAATAAATTGGAGAATTTTCCATTTTTTTCTTTGCTCTGAAACACATTCTATTACATAGAAATTTTCTTTTCTTAGAAAGTTTTATAGAACTTTCTGGTCAAACTTTCTGACCTGCATGCCTTTAGGGCATAGAACTTGAAGTAAGAACAAAGTCTTTATCCTCCAATTATGGATAGAGACAGTTAAAAAATGAAATTAAATTGACACTTTGACACCCCACAGACACATCCCAGCACACATATATAGCACTGTGATTCATCAACAAGAAACATATAAGATCCTTCCAATGTGGATGAGTAGGAGAACTTAGAGAAGAAATGTTATAAATTCATCATGGTGGGGGAGGCTGGGCAAGAAGTGGGTAAATTGGGCTGACCACAAGCTTTTTGAATGATGATAAATTTTTTTAATCACAGAGACACTACACAAATTCTGTCCACCTGGGTTGTTGTACAATTTAACTTCTCAGGTTTGATTTAGGATTTTTAAGCATGGCTGAGTCTGTTCTGAAAAAGTTCTCTTCCTAGAGGACTAGAAAGCCAAGGTATCATTAACTTTGCAAATATTCAAAGAGTTTAGCACAGGGTCTGGTTCGTGATAGATATTCAATAAAAGTAGAGTTTCTTCTCCCAGACTTACAAAGAATGTTCATAAAAGGAAAGGTAGCAGGTATTGGTGTTATTTAACTTAGCAGCTGGAAATGAAGGCCAGCTGTGGGAACTTCAGTTGCAACAGGAATTCCACAGTCTCAACTGAATCTGGATGTGAAAAAATAAAATGATTTTGTAATGGCACATCAAATCTGGGCAGCTGAACCTCATCCTTAGAGAAGTATGGATTTTCGATTGTCTTCCATATGGATATGAAACTCTTTTCCTTAAGTCCTGGCAATTTAGAATCCCAAGATATAAAGAGGCAGGCAAGCGTACCTAACCCAGAGTTTTCAAAAACAATGAATGGATCAGCCTTCTCCTAGCAGAAAAGTCAGCGCTGGCACCAAGGTCAGAGCAATTCTCATTACATCGCAAAATAAAATAATTGGCTTTATTTTCACAGATCATTCCATATGTTCTTTCCATAATTTACTAGTTCTAATATAATGCAAGCTTTAGACTGCATTTTAATTCAATAACCTGAAGATCATTGTTTTAAGAATGGCTGGATTAAAATCAGCTCATGCAGACTGGGGTTTCAGATACCAAACATCTGTTGAATGTGAACAAGGTTTAGTTGGAGTGAATGCAGCTAGGTGCTTGATAGCACGTAGAAACAGACTTTCTGTGATCAGAATCCCAGATGACAGCTGTGGATAAATATATAGTTTATGAACTCTTCACTGGAAATTATACATGTATGGTAGACACCTCTAGCTGTTTACTCAGTTTTCTCTCTTCCTTTCTTCCTAACTAAGGGAATGCAAATTTTATTCAGAGTGATGATGTATGAAGGTAAAATACTCATTTTCCCAATCTGCCTTGAAGCTAGGGATGCCTACGTGATCGGGTTCCAGATAATTAGATACAGGCAGAAGTCTGCTAAGGATTTCTGGAAAATGCTTTTGTTTTCTTCTTTTCTTTTTCATTTCATTTTTGTTTTCCTTGCCTCCATTTCAGTTTATTTTCCTGCCTGGAACACGGTAGTAAGGATGGGTCTGGAGCAGCCCTCTTTTGACTCTGAGGTAACAAGGTGAGAGTAAAAAGCAATTTGCTAAAAATAGTGGCATGGAAGGAGAGACAGTGCCTTGGACATTGATTGCCTACATGAAATTACTTACTATGTGAGAGAAATAAACCATTATTTGCATAAGCCACTATAGTGAGCTACTATCATTTATAGTTGAATGCCATCTGGATTGACATTACATAGACAGTTTTTATTTCTCTTAATTGATAATGGTCATGTCTCCATTTTTCCCCCTTTTGGGGGGCAGATTTAGGTTCATTTGGGGAACATAGATAGAAATTGATGACAATTGTTATAATTGTTATAAACTATAACTGAGCTTATAGTTTCTTTCAGAGGCAATGATCCCTGGCAGTGTATGGAGGTCACCTGGGATGGAACACGGTGCAGGTCATTACAGTCAGTGGAAAGGCAGGATGCAGGTGACTCTGGGGTCCCCAGTTGTAGGTTTTCACATTCCAGTTACATGGTATGCACAGATATACTGCTGAAACTTGGGATTCTCAGAGATGTCAGAGTGTCACTTCTCATGGTTCAGTGACTTCCAACTCCTAGAAGAGGAGTCTACAGATTCAGGAAGGCCCAGGACTCCCTGGAAATATGTTTGGGATTCTCAGAATCAACAATATAGCGGCCCATTCAACAAAGTAGGGTACGTGGACATGCACATGCACATGAGGGGTTCCTGCCATCTGGCTGGCCATGCTGAGCCCCTGATTTTGCTGGAGTTCAGTTTCCCTTATGAAGGAACAATGTCCTTTCAAGTTTATTAAAAGGTATTGGTCCCAACACAGAAGTCTGAATAAGTTAATCCTTTATTGATATAACTGAGACTAGAATTAATGACTACCTGAACACATCTTGATTGTTCATGTTTCTGTTCACCTTCATCTCCAGGAGAGTTAAAATTATAAGCTGATTCTTGTTTTTTAAATAAGTTCTTTTTAATTGAAAAAGTCATAAAGAGCGTACAATTCACCAAACTTTGAGAATAGAAGAATTAGAAGGACACAGCTCTTCTAATCCTGCTCCCTCCAGTACTAGAACCCTGATTTGTTCCCTGGAGGATTATCAAGGTCCCTTACTTTTGTTCTTTTTCCTTCTGCAATTGCGCTCGAGTTCTTCCTGCTTTGTTGATGTCTCTGTCTATAGAGGGTGTGTAGAGACAAGGAGAAAAGAAAGTAACTTGAAGAGTCAAACCTGCTTCTTAGTCCAAGAGTTGAGAGAGAATTGCAGGAAGCGTTATAAGTTGATCGCTCTGATTCATGGTCCACCGCACCCTCCCATTTCCATGGAAAATCAAAAATTGTTTACAAAAACAAATTTGAGGGACAGAAGAATGTTGACAACATTAGTCATAGATGTGTCTTAACCATGTGGCTTTAATAGAACTACTGTGACAAAAGCCTTTAATACTTTATCATAGAAAAAAAACCCTGCATCAACAAAAAACAGTTTTGTTTTGACTAGTTGTGTTAAAATATTTAGAGAAAGGGAAAAATGTTGGAGCCCATAGAATTTCTAGCTGAAGCCAAGAGATTTAGTTGGAAGGGCAAAGAGGAGGTGAGCTAACAGCAGCTCATTGTCCAAAGACATGGCCCTGGGTCTCCATCTGGGTCAGTCTCTGGAAGGTGACAGATGACAACGTGAGGCCAGGGCTCCTGGGATCAAGTCTGCTAAGTCTTTTGCAAGAGAGGACTGTGGATAGACTATTTAACAGACTTCCAGGGGGGTGAAAGGTTGTACCAGAGATAAAGTGATTAAGAACAGCCTTGGTGAGAGTCTTCAAGACAAGGCAAGCCTATTCAGGCTGCTGTAGGTGGGACAAGGCCAGCGGCCTGCAAGAACAGTGTAGGTGGGTGTGCAAGTTCAATGATCAAAGAGATGGAAAAAGTGCGAATGAAGACAATGGTTCCCAGATAAACGGAACAGACCTGGATAGACATAAACAGAGCCAACATGTGAGACTTAGTGCAAGGAAAAGAAATAAGGGGCCCACAAATTTCTCTACAAAGGTCCAGACAGTATATATTGATGCTTTGATGACTATAAGATCTCATCCCCACTACTCAAACTTTATGACACAAAAACAGCCATAGACAAATGGTCATAGCTGTGTTCTAATAAAACTTTATTCATGGAACTGTAATTAAAACTTCATATAATTTTCACGTGTCATAAAATCTTTTTTTCTCAGCTATTTGAAAATGCTAAAGCTATTCTTAAGTCATAGGCTGTACAAAACTAGGCAGTGGGCCAGCTCCATGTTAAAGAAATAAAGATAGAGCTGAGGGTAGAGGAAGGAAGGGGTAGGAAGGTGGGTACAAAGGGCAAGTTAAAATTTTGGATAAAATGGTACGATTCTAGGGGCATTTACCACCCAACTTCCCGCAGGCTTCTTCCAAGCCTAGCAGAAGTAAACCTGTTAAGTAAGTCCGTCCTATTTGGGTTGTAATCAATCTTAATGGCTGGAGCACGCATAATATTTTGTTTTTGTAACAGAGATATCTTCTTTATAAGCACAGAAGAGAATTCCAATATTTTATTTTTGTTTTAAAACGAGGTGCTATATCAAGCAAAAATAAATGTTTTGTCATTGTTGTTCTCTTAGTTTTTCGATAGCTCAACTAAGACTCAACTATCAAGTTCTGCCATTATTGCAGGTGCCACCACTCAAGGAGGCTGCCACCTAGTAGCATAGCTCCTTAGGATTTTTTTTTTAAAGCTTTATAGTGTTGCCCCTGAAATCCATACCTTCATTAAGTGACATTAAGCTCTCCAGGGAGAGTGACTTTATTCAAAATCTTATTCTTTTTTTCAGAACCAGCACGTGTTAAATTGCAGACTTCCCTGCAGCTATCTGCCAGAGTTGCCCTTCAAGAAGCATCTCTGACAACTTTTCTCCATGGGAATCTGAACTTCGTATTCAGATAAGGCACTGAGATAATTGAATTTGATTGAAAATGATTCCTATTGCCGATTAGCTAATTTGTGAACTTCCTTGAAGCCAGACTTAGCTCATCAAGGTGGCCTCTGCCTCTTTTTCATTTCCTTAGGACAATACTTGGGACATAGGACAGGCTCAGTTAATGTTTGCTGATTGAGTGGATGAATTTAATGGTTAAGTTGTGTCAGTCAGTGGGAAATAAATAGATGTTGTAAAACAGAAGCTATTTCTGGCAGCTGTGCTATAGGTGTCTGTGCTTCTGGAATTACCAGCAATTATATAAGGAAATGATTGGAGTGCTGATTTCCTGGTTAGTTTGCCTTGATTTTTTTCCCCTCCAGATTAGGAATTCTGGGCTTTGTAAATTTGGATGTTGCGTCCCCTGCATATGACGACCCAGCTGTGGTTGCTTTTGGAGCCAGTTCTTGCCCATGATTTGTTCTGTTCAGTGTCCATTTTGAAATGTGCATTGGCAGGGCCAGAACAGGGGTATGTTAGTGGTTCTATGACATGCTTGTGGAATGGGATAAAGTCATCAGGAATGAAGAGCTGTGATAACTGAGGAATTATGGTGCTTTATTCATCTCTTAACCCAAGACTACACAGAGAAAAAAGCAGGGAAGACCTGATAGTCATCCATATTTGGTGAGAAGGAGAAACCATGGCTGTTAATTTGGTTCATTGGTTTGTGTTATTTTTATAAACACCTGGTACAAAACCAAGGAGACTCTTCTCTCTGGTTTCTGCCTTAATAAAAGAAGTGGGAGACAAAGGCAGGGTGTCACTCTCCATAGAAGAGCAGGGCTACAAATTTAGGGAGACAGGGATAGCCATGGTCAGATGAAAGCAAAGAATTTCAAGTATATGGAGGAAGTGAGTTTGAAGTCACATTCTCAAAGGAAGTGGTTATGTATCTCCACATATGTGGTCATGGTCACACTTATTTGGAAGACACAATGTTTACTTGTGATCCTGGCCTAAGGCCTCCTAACAGCGCCCCTCTTCTGGGGGTAGTTCTGGATCTGGATTCTGGGGCAGGTGGAACAAGCATCTGTGTGTGGGTTAAGTGTAATCAGCCTGCCCTGGCTTTGGCACATTGGGGTCCAGACAGACCAGCACATTTCTTTATTCAGTCATCATGGGGATGAATAATAATTGCACATATGGCCACTGAAATCTGTTTCCCCTGTCTGGCTTAAGCTGGGTTGGGATTTTGAAAATTGGCAGTTGGGCAACTGATTTCCACTGCTGAAGTGTCAGAGCATTGAAGATCTGCTCATAATCCTTTCTTGGCCCAGGTCTCCCAGAGTTATTGCAAACCATAATTGCAGAATGGAGTTGTAGGCTGCTCACGGCGGCTGCATTTTTTTTACAAGTTGTACAGAATGTCAGGAAAATTTTATTTTGTGTTTTTATGGGCAACACGAAGAATGCTTTGTAAATATCTTGAAACTGAAAAAAAAACTAACCTCAGCTGAAAACACACACACACACACACAACTCTAAGAAAGCTTACTCTTGTTAATCACAAACATCAGGATTTAGCGATCAAGCAGTTTCCTGGCAAGAAATAGCACAAGACAAGCCTCGAAGAGTTTTATAAATGTTGACTAGCTCATGAACCATGGCCCATAGCAAACCTTTACAGAAGGCTCAGTGTAGAGCAATTTCATGTGCTCTTTGGGACTGCTTTGTTCTGCAGCAAAGCCTGGGAAGAAGCAGCCATAGCGTAACTCGAGTCTAAACAGAAAATGGAAATGTGCAAAATGTTGTTGGAAAGAAATGAAGCAGGTGATAAATGTCGATTATGATTCCGAGGATGGTGAGCTTCTCTGTTAGTTGAACCGGAGTAAGGAGAGCTGACCCACTTGGCTCACGACCAAGTGTGAGAGAGAATGGCCACAGCAGGCGCTAGACCTGGGAGACTCAGTAACCAGGAGCACCTTAAGAAAGTCGTGCTTACCCCACGTCACTAATACCCAGCAGAGCGCTGCCGGGGCTAGGTTCTCTTGTCTCAGCATTTAAAGTTCACCAGGTATTACATACCTACCAAGTCACAGTGATAAGTCAGTGCATTTCCTGGAATCTCTAATCGTTCCTTCCAGGGACGATTTCCTCTCATTTTGAAAAGCAGCATTGCTCTTGTCTCTCAGTGTTTGTGTGAATTGAGAGGGGCAGGAGGCTCATTACCAAAGAAGCCCTTTGATTAGTTAATTCTCATTTTTGAAACCTCTTTGTTTTATAGCATAGCTGTTATTTCACCATTTCCCTTATTCACCTTCTGTGACCTCAGAAAGCAAGTCAACTTTCTTTTTCTTTTAGACAGAGTCTCAAGCTGTTGCCCTGGGTAGAGTGCTGTGACATCACAGCTCACAGCAACTTCAAACTCTTGGGCTTAAACAATTTTCTTGCCTCAGCCTCCTAAGTAGCTGGGACTACGGGTGCTACCACAGTGCCTGGCTATTTTGCAGTTGTCGTTGTTTAGCTGGCCCAGGCTGGGTTTGAATCCTCCAGCCTCGGTGTATGTGGCTGGTGCCGTTAACACTGAGCTACAGGTGCTGAGCCTGAGTCAATTTTGTAACCTACCTGGCATCCCAGTAGATCTTTAAAGGAAGCTCTAATTTGTGTCTAATCATTAAACAGAAAACGTTAAGTGATATGGCTAAAGAAAGCTCAAATGCCATTAGTTATAATAATTGTGATCTTATGTCTAGCCACTTTCCAGTGCTCAGGTGGACCACAGGCCTGGTTGCCAGTATGCACTAAGAGCTTGTCCATTCCTTTCCGATATTTACACTTCTTGTTTCTTTGTGTTATTGCCTGGTATAATCCATCACTACACCTGTCATTATGTAGCCCAAAGGCATGTGGATTTGGCTACTTTTCAGCCTCTTTCCTGCCTCCCTCTTGGCCCTGGCCACTGTGTGGGTTTTCTGAGGGTTCCCTAACAAAGTGCTGCAGACTGGGTAACTAAAACTAGGACATCACGTTCTCACAGCTGCGGAGGTCAGTGCCCAAGTTGTGGTGTTGGCAGTCCTCTGAGGGCTGTAATGAACGGGTCCACTTCCTGCTTCGGGGGCTGTCTTCTCTGTGTGTACATCACCAAATTTCCTTTTATGAGAACACCAGTCCTACTGAATTAGGACCCATATCACAACCTCATTTTGACTTTACCTCTTGAAAGATTTATTTACAAATACAGTCACTTTCTGAGGTGCTGGAGGTCAGGACTTCAGTATATGAATTTTGGGAGGAAACACAGTCCAGTTCTATAATAGCCACCCACCATCCTCTCTCATCTGGATGACTTTCAGCTACCGCTAAGTTAGTATCCCCGTGTCTACTTTGAGTTCCTTAATCCAGTCTCCAAAGAGTAGAAGCGATTTTCCTAAACCCGTAACAGTATCATGTCACTGTTCTAATTAGTCTCTCAAGGGCTGTCTAATACACTTAGAATCCAAACGCCTGCAGCCCTGCAGGCCATTTGTGATCTGATCCCTACCTGTCTTGGTCAGTGTTGCTCACGTCTCCCTGCTCACTGTGCTCCAGCCCCGTCAGTCTTTCAACTTTGAAACTACTGCTCTTTCCTTGCCTTTGGGCCTTTACATATAGATTTTCCTTTGCCTGAAATATTCTTTACCTTTCCCATAGCCAGATGCTTCTCATTCTTAGGTCTCAGGGTAAATGTTCCTCAAGGACTTTCTAATCTTCCCATCTAAAGAAAGTCTCCCGACTTCTTTATCTCTGTCTTCTGTTTGTTTTCGTCACAGCCTTTGGAATAACTTATAGTTATTCTGTGTTTACACGATTTTGTTTTTCTGTTCTGTTAGAGAGCAGACTCTGAGACTTGTCATTATGTTTCCCTATATCTTACACAGTGCACATTGCAGGGTAGGTGTTCAAACGATATTGAATGAATTGTTAGACATTTAATATGCAGTGTTGAATACTAATGATATCGGCAGTCTAATCTCATTCCTGACGTTAAGAGAGATTCATCTAATGTTCTATCATTTAATTATGTTTTTAATATAATGTTTATTTTAGGTCTGTAGTAGAGATCTTTAACAGATATGCAGATTCCCAACTAACATCTTTATTTCTTTCTAGTAAAACTCTGATTTTTTTGGAAGGAGAATAACCCTTGCTTTTCTGTGTGACCATGTTTCTTCTCAGTAAATAATGGTAACCTCACTCCCACTGCCAGTAATTTGTCTAAGAGTAAGCTTCTGATGAAATTCTGGCTAACAAGACAAGACTTTTTTTAGGAAAGGTCTTCTGTTTTAAAAGGAGACTGCAGGGGAAAATAGTTCTTTTTCCAAGACACATTTCTGTTTTTGCAGTGTAATGATTTAAGGTGAGCTGGCAAGAATAATGCCAGTACCATGAGGATGTCAGAGTGGAAATATGGAGAGACACTATATCCTTGGTGAGTTTAAGTTACTTTGATTAACTATCTCTGGAAGTACTCAAGACTTCTTTTTTTATTATCTGAAGCCAAAAAGCAGGAAATTTCTGATACTTATAGCTAAAACATCCTTTACCAATATTGCTTATCAGGTTATTGAAGTTTTCCTTCATGTCTAGCCTACAGGTTTTTTTTTTTTTCTAATAGGAATAACTTCAAATACCTTTCTTCATTATCTTTATAAGTAAAAGTATTTTTCTCCTTCAATCTGTTAAGACAGTTACTATTTCTCCAGAACACAGAGGCATACACAAATTTAAGTTTCCCACTGTCATGTAGCTATCAAACAGCAGAATTGAGATTATGTTCTAAGCATGTTAGATCCAGCTCCTCATGCTAAACCTTTATTCACCTAGACACTCTGGATCACATCATCTGTAGAGTTTGTAAACACAAGGGAAAGAGATTCGCAGACATTCCCCTGGGGAACAGCAACATTCAGAGTTGGGAAGAAGTGGAGGCCAAAAGGAAGTGTGTTGAAACTCCTTTGCCCTCCAAGGATAAGCGAAGCTTGATTGTGAAGTAGTATTCATCTTAATACTTGATAAGACTCTTTATTTGTAGTATTGCATCTATTTTCCAAAGTAAGACATCTATGGTTTTATTATTTTATTTTAATTTTTGGTTCTATCTTCTGGTTATGCTAATTTTGTATAATGAATTGGGAATTTTTTCAAATTTTTCTATGCTACGTACAAGTTTTTTAAAATTAGAATTTTCTATTCTCTGAAGATTTGGTAAAATTCATCTGTGAAATAATATGAATACACCTTTTAGTAGCTTTTCCTTTTTATTGTATGTTTCTGAATAGTTTTCCCCTTTCACCTGAGTTGACTTTGGCTATTAACTCAATCATGGAAATTAATTCAATTTATCTGCGCCTTCAAATGTATTTTGTAAGTGGGAACATAATACCCTCATATATTTAGATATTCTTTGTATCTACAGATATATATTCCTAATGTTGCATACTTGTACTTTCTCTAGCTTTAAAGCACCAGATTTACCAGAATTTTGCATATTTTTATCTCTTTAAAAAAATGGGATTTTTGTTTATTTATATTGCATTAATGTGTAACTTTATCCCAACTCTTTCTTGAAATATTAACTCTACCTTCCAAGATACATGAATCTCCCGATTTCCTTTCTTCTCCCATACTTCCTTTTGGCCTCCACTTCTTCCCAACTCTGAATGTTGCTGTTCCCCAGGGGAATGTCTGCGAATCTCTTTCCCTTACACTCGCAAACTCTCCAGATGATGTCATCCAGAGAGTCTAAGCAAACAATGGTTTATTGCGAGGAGCTGGATTTAACGTGCTTAGAACATAATCCCAATTCTGCCACTTGATAGGTGCCTGACTGTGGGAAACTTAAATTTGTGTATGCCTCTGTGTTCTGAAGAAATAGTAACTGTATCTATTTCAAAAAACTGTTGTAAAGATGAATTCAGTTAATACCTGAAAAAACCCAGAACAATACCTCAGACATGGTTCAGTGTTCTGTTCATATTAGCTATCATCACTCATGCTCAGGTCATGCTTTCAATTTCATTAATACACTGACAAGGTTCCTGTGTCCCCTTCCCTGCCCCTCCGTGAGCAGCACCTCCACTCATTTTGTTGAAGCATCATATAGGCTCTCGTCCTTCTGGTCTCTTCAGCACCTCAGCAGTCTCCAGCATACTGCTGGCACTGCATAAATGTTGAGCACAGAACAATCCCTGAACACCACTGTTTTCTATAACTTGTGAATACAAAGTCATCACTTCTGAGAAGTTTAAAGCTTAAGTCTTTTTAAAAAAATTACTTTCTATGGGAGCATATTGCAAGGGCACAAGTCAAATCTATCAAGCGTAGAACATAAATGTCTTAACACAATAATCAGGTAAATGAGGCAAAAGCTATATTAATTAGTTTGATGTAAGCATGTCAAATTGTATAAAAAAACAACACATTGTATCACACATATGCATGAATGTATTCATGATATATGTGTATATGACTTAGTAAATAGAAATAAAATAAAATCATAACACTATAATTTATGGGGGTACAATCTTATGATTTAGTATGCAATATGGAATGCTTAAATCAAACTGGTTAACATAGCCATCACCTCACCTACTCGTCACCTAATGTGCACAATTCAAGGATATATTTTAAAATGACTAAAAGTGAATTTTAAATGTCTTGCCACAAAGCTTAAGTCTTAATAGTGGAGTCATATGTGTATGATCATGAAAGTTGGGAATGAAAAGGTAATCAATAATAGAATGGAAAACAGGGCATACATTCTAATTTAAAGGTAGAAATGGTGGAATCAATAGTTACTTGATTAAAACTATAGTTAGAAGTAGGAGAAAAAAGAATGCATTTATGTATAATGAGTAACAAACACAAAGAAAGATGGAAGGAATAAAATTGAACAGTTCAATTATTGCATTAAGGATAACAGATTGAATTCTTTAATTAAAAATAGATATAGATTATGATTTTTAACAACACAGTTACATGCTGTTTTTTAAGAAGCAATATTTAGTACAAAGTTGTAAAGAAATCTTGGGCAATGTGTAGTGCCATATGCTTGTAATCCCCAAACTTTGGGAGTCTGAGGTAGGCAGATTGCTTGAGACTAGGAGTTTGAGATTGCAGTGAGTTAGCTGGTGCAATAGAGCAAGACCCTATGTCAAAAAAAAATTTTTTTTAAAGCAATATGTGAATTAGAGAAAAATTAAAGGATAAATTATAAACTGTCTAACCATAGTGAAACATAGGGGATGTTGTCATGGGGATGAAGAAATTGCCTTAAACATTTATATTGTTAAACTACAGAGATTAACACAAAAGAACTAAGGACATATCACAAGAAATTAATAGAAAGTACTTTCATGAAATCAACTTATAATTACTCACATTTTCTTATGAAAGATAGATCACAACTATACCCTAGGATGAAGGAGACAAGTGGAGGGGGAAGGGGGAGATTTGATAGAGGGAGGGTAAATGGTGGGACCACACCTATGGAACATATTGCAAGGATACAAGTCAAATCTATCATGTATAGAATAAGGTGACGAGATTTTAACATTGGTAAAGCGGAACACCATTGACCAGGGATCGGGGTAGGGTTCTTAATTAAAAATTTGGTCTATATGAAGCAACAAAAATTTTCATAGAACACAAAAATAGTGTTGTAATTTTTTTAAAATTTCAACATAAGTACAATTTATAATATAAAACATTAAAAATTATGTATAGTATTGTTTTATTCTTTGGCATATTTCTCATTTGAGTGAAATTTTTTTTTAGTAGATTGCTGTCGTTGTTTAAAAGGTCATGAAATTTTTCACAAGAATTTGTTAAATTATATTTCACTCATAAAATGGCTTTCAAAGTCTCAACACTTAATTGTGATTTTTCTGATATCCACACTTTATTTATCATAGAAAAAAACACATTAAGTCACAGCATTAGTTCCTGGTAAGGACAGCGTGTATCCCACAATTTTTAGTGCATAATTGTATGGAACATGGTTTGTTTCAGAATGATGAAATATTTCTAAATATTTGTTCTCTATTGTGATTTTTGCTGATGCCCAGGAGTTAACCTTTTCCTTATCAATATATATTTTTAATAATAATACCTTGTAAGTTGTAAGTGTCACTTTCAAGGCCAGAGCTATAGTCGCCACTATAAAATATAAACAATATGAGTACTGTCTGCTAAATTCATGAAGTAAATAAATAAATTACTTACCTAAATTATCTGAATAGCTGATTTGTTGACATCATTTGTTTAACTAGCACTAGCATGCAGTAAGATGTGTATCGTCTGAGAGACAGTTACAAAATGTTTTCTTTGTTGCCAATGTCAAAAAATGCCATTGTTCATTAAGTCTAAACAATGGTGGTCAAATTCTGACAACTGATCAACAATGTGAACTTTGATAAGCAGTTCTCAACAATTATTTGTTATTATTAGAGTTTAACATTATAAAATTAACAAAAATAATATAAAACTCATATCCTGGCAAAATAGCCACATGGCACCCAAAAACCATCTATTCCCGTCCCATTCTCCCCCTGTTCCCTAGCTTGTCGTACATTCTTTCCAAAAATCGGGACTTTTTAAAAACACCACAGGACGCAGGACAAATTGTTAAAAATCAGGACTGTCCTGCCAAAAGTGAGACATCTAGTCACCTTAGTATAGAACATAAATGTCTTAACACAATAATTAAGTAAATGAGATAAAAGCTATATTAGTTTCATGTAAGCACTCCAAATTGTATAAAAATGAACACATTGTGCTGCACAAATGTATAAATGTATTCATGATCTATGTGTATATGACTTAATAAAAGGAAAAAAAGAAAACAAAAAGTGGGGATTAATGAAGATATAATCTGATACTATTAAAAAGGAAAAATAGGAAGATGGCAGCTGAGTGACAGCTTCCTTCAACTGGGCATGGTGAGTCCAGGGAGAGGAGACTTCAGGCATCTCTGGCTGGTGGGATCTGCCCAGAAACATCCCTCTGGAGACACAGGGAGTCAGTGAGGGAATTCTGGACCTCATAAGGAGAACAAAAGCAATAGAGAACTGCCAAGTGTTTGTGTGTGTTCGTTCCTGTCTGATACTGCTGGCAGCTGTAAGTTCATTGGCAGTGAGATTGCAGACTGAAGGGGCCTTACCTGTGAGCTGTTTGGGTTTTTTGGGGCACTCAGTTGAACTACCTAGGGAGAACTTGGGGGACTTTAAGAGGGAACAAGAGAGTGGGGGACTTTAAGCATTGTCTAGGGACCCAAACTGAGAGAGCTAATAGTGTTCAGCTGTGGGTCCCTGAGCCATTGTGGGAGAACTGCCCTGGCAAGCCCCACCCTCAGGGTCACAGAGGAAGGATTAGGCGGGAGCAAGTAATCTAGCGACTGAGCAGCATAAAGGTGGGGACTGAGAGCCTTACATCCTTGCCCCTCAGGGGCATAGTGTGAAATCAATTTTGGCACACTGGGTAAGTGGATAGTCACTTCAGGTGTGATCCCAGTGACAAGTGCTTTCCAGGAAAAGCTTCTGCTTTCTGGATAGGAGCAATATAGGTGTACAGTATGGTACTTTGACCCAACCTTAAAAACCCCCAACCTCTAGGGGTGCCAGATTGGCAGTTAAAAGTGCCTTTTAAAGAGGCTGAGGTGAGCTTTAGGCTCTCCACCCTGCATGGTTAGAGAAATCAGCAGAGGTCTCCAGTTTCCACCTCATACAGCCATATGATATGCTGAGCATTGTGATTATCATCTCATACCCCAGAAGATCACCTGTTGCCCAGACAATATTCAGCAAGATATATATACTGCTTTGGGGGTTGTTTGTTTGTTTTTATTTGTTTTTTAATTTCAATATTTTCCCTATAGATTTTTCCTTTCTTTTCTTTCTTCATTTTTCTAGTTTAAATATAATTTCCATTGTTGCCCTTTTTAACAATTAGAACTTCATTTCTGCTAGTGTTTCTACCCCTATTATTTGTTTTTTTGTCCAATTTTACCCTGTAAAGTTTTCCGTTTGCTTGTTTTGGTTTGATTTATAGTATTTTGGTCTTTCCTCTCTACTTAGTGGAGGTGGGGTACTGTGTCCGAACAGGGTAGCAAAGAGCTGTTGACCTCAAGGGAACAACCCAACCTGGAACCCCTAGAGGTTGGGGGTTTTTAAGGTTGGGTCAAAGTACCCTACTGTACACCTATATTGCTCCTGTTTCCCTCTTTCTGTGCCTCTCTTCTTTTTATTAATACTCACTTTTACCTACCTCCTCTCCTTTCTCATTTTTCTTTCCTTTTTTTTCTTTGTTTTTTCCCTTCTTGCTTTTCAATCTTCTCCTCCTTCTGGTTCTGTACCAAAGGGACTCATTGAAACCCTAGTCCAGAGGCATGGTAACTTAAGGAGAAAGAGGAAGTAAGAGAAAAATTAGGGCAAGAAAGCAGATAAATCACTCATGAGGAGGAACCAGCATAAAAATCCTGGCAATATGAAAAACTAGTCCAGAGCAATGCCCCCAGAGGACCATGAGGTTCCTACTGCAGAGGATTCCACCTATAAAGAAATGTTAGAAATGACAGAAAGGGAATTTAGAATACAGATGATGAAAACAATGAAGGAAATGATGGAAGCAATGAAGGAAAATACTGATAAAGTGGAAAATAACCAAAAAGAAATCCAAAAACAGAATCAAATAAGAGATGAATGATATGAAGAATATAGAAAGGATATAGCAGTGCTGAAGGAACTGAAGCAATCAATTAGGGAACTTAAAGATGCAACAGAAAATATCAACAACAGATTAGACCATGCAGAAGAAAGAATCTCAGAGGTAGAGGACAAAGTTCTTGAGATATCATCTCAGATATTTAAAGAGATAGTAAAGAAGAGAGAGAAAGCAGAATGTTCACTGATAGAATTATGGGACTTTATGAAGCATTCAAACATACAAGTTACAGTTATCCCAGAAGGGGAAGAAGAATGACCTAGGGGAATGGAAGCCATACCTGAGAATATTATAAACGAAAATTTCCCAAATATCACCAGAGATTCTGACTCACTCCTTTCAGAGTGACCCCAGGTCACCTCAGCTCTAACAGAGCTTCTCCAAGATACATTGTGATGAACCTGTCCAAAGTCAAGACAAAAGAAAAGATTCTTCAAGCTACCAGGAGAAAGCGCCAGTTGACCTACATGGGGCAAATCCATCAGGGTGACTGCAGACTTCTCTAATAAAACTTTTCAAGCCAGAAGACAATGGTCATCTACCTTTAATCTACTTAAACAGAACAATTTCCAACCCAGAATTCTATATCCTCCTAAGCTAAGCTTTAAAATTGACAGAGAAATCAAATCATTTACTGATATACAAACATCGAGGAAATTTGCCACAACAAGACCAGCTCTACAGAAAATACTTCATCCTGTTCTATACACTGACCATCACAATGGACCAACAGCAACGTAAGAACTCAGAAATTAAAGGACAGAACCTACCTTCCACATGATGCAAAAGATAAAACTAAACAATGGACTCTGAAAATAATATGAATAGAACATTACCACACTTATCAGTTATCTCAATAAATATTAATGGCTTGAATTTCCCACTGAAGAGGCATAGATTATATTAAAAAACACAATCCATCCATTTGCTGTCTGCAGGAAACACACCTAGCTTCAAAAGACAAATTAAAACTCCAAGTTAAGGATTGGAAGTCAATTTTTTAGACAAATGGAATTCAGAAGAAAATAGGAGTTGCAATCTTATTTTCAGATACATGTGTATTTAAAGCAACTAAAGTCAAAAAAGACAAAGATGGTCACTTTATATTGGTCAAGAGGAAAATATAATTTGAAGACATTTCAATTCTAAATATTTATGCACCCAATTTAAATGCTCTCAGATTATTGAAACAGACCTTATGCAGTCAAGCAATATGATATCCTATAATACCATAATAACAGGGGACTTTAATACTCCTCTTACAGAGCTGAACAGATCCTCTAAACAGAAATTAAAGAAAGATATAAGGAACTTAAATGAGACCCTAGAGCAACTGTGCTTGATAGATGCATATAGAGTACTCCATCCTAACGCACAAGCCATCTTATGGAATTGGAAAAAGAAGAACAATCTAAGCCTAAACCCAGCAGAAGAAAAGAAATATCCAAAATTAAATCAGAGATCAATGAAATGGAAAACAAAGGAATCATTCAGAAAATTAATGAAACAAGGAGTTGGTTTTTTGAAAAAATAAATGAAATAGATAAACTTTTGACTAGACTAACTGGAAATAGAAAAGTAAAATCTCTAGTAACCTCAATCAGAAATAATAAAGGGGAAATAACAACTGATGCCACAGAGATACAAGAGATCATCTGTGAATACTTCCAGAAAATCTATGCCCAGAAATTTGACAATGTGAAGGAAATGGATCAATATTTGGAATAACACCCTCTCCCTAGACTTAGCCAGGAAGAAATAGAGTTCCTGAACAGGTGAATTTTAAGCACTGAGATTAAAGAAACAATAAAAATCTTCCAACAAAAAAATTCCCTGGTCCGGATGGCTTCACTCCAGAATTCTATCAAAGCTTCAAGGAAGAGCTTATTCCTGTACTGCAGAAATTATTCCAAAAAATTGAGGAGGAAGGAATTTTCCCCAACATGTTCTATGAAGGAAACATCAGCCTAATACCAAAACCAGGAAGAGGCCCAAATAAAAAGGAGAATTTCAGACCAATTTCAGTAATGAATACAGATGCAAAAGTTCTCAACAAAATGCTGGCTCATAGATTACAGCTTATCATCAAAAAAGTCATAACATCATGATCAAGTATGTTTTATCCCAGGGATGCAAGGCTGGTTTAATATACCAAGTCTATAAACATTATTCACCGTATCACCAGTGGTAAAACCAAAGACTATATGATCCTCTCAATAGATGCAGAAAAAGCACTCAATAAAATCCAGCATCCTTTTCTAATTAGAACACTGAAGAGTATAGGCATACGTGGCACATTTCTGAAACTGATTGAAGCTATCTATGACAAACCCACAGCTAATATTTTACTGAATGGACTAAAACTGAAAGCTTTTCCTTTCCAAACTGGAACCAGACAGGTTGTCCTCTGTCACCATTACTATTCAACATAGTGCTGGAAGTTCTAGCCCATACAATTAGGCAAGACAAGGAAATATAGGGCATCCAAATGGGAGCAGAGTAGGTCAAACTCTCCCTTTTTGATGATGCTATGATCTTATACTTAGACAACCCCAAAGACTCAACCACAAGACTCCTGGAAGTCATCAAAAAATACAGTAATGTCTCAGAATATAAAATCAATATCCACAAGTCAATAGCCTTTGTATATGCCAATAACAGCCAAGATGATAGGCCAATTAAGGACACAATTCCCTTCACCATAGCTTCAAAGAAAACCAAAACCTAGGAATATACCTAACAATGGAGGTGAAGGACCTCTATAATGAAAATTATGAAACCCTAAGAAAGGAAATAGCAGAGGATATCAAGAAATGGAAGAACATACCATGCTCATGGCTGGGAAGAATCAACATTGTTAAAATGTCTATACTTCCCAAAGCAATCTACCTATTCAATGCCATCCCATTAAAATACCAACATCGTACTTTCATGACTTGGAAAAAACGATTCTGCATTTTGTATGGAACCATAGAAAAACCTGTATGGCTAAGGCAGTTCTTAGTAATAAAAACAAAGCCGGGGGCATCAGCATACCAGATTTTAGTCTGTACTACAAGACCATAGTGGTCAAGACTGCATGGTACTGGCACAAAAATAGAGACATAGGCATTAGGAAATGAATAGAAAACCAGGAAATGAAACTAACATCTTGCAACCACCTAATCTTCAATAAACTGAACAAGAACATACCTTGGGGGAAAGACTACCTATTCAATAAGCGGTGATGGGAGAACTGGATATCCACATGTAAAAGACTAAAACTGGACCCACACCTTTCCTCACTCACAAAAATTGATCCAAGATGGATAAAGGACTTAAATTTAAGGCATGAAACATAAAAATCCTCAAAGAAAGTATAGGAAAAACACTGGAAGATATTGGCCTGGGGAAAGACTTCATGAAGAAGACTGCCATGGCAATTGCAACAACAACAACAAAAATAAACAAATGAGACTTAATTAAGCTGAAAAGCTTCTGTATAGCTAAAGAGACAGCAACCAAAGCAGATAGACAACCTACACAATGGGAAAGGATATTTGCATATTTTGAATCAGACAAAAGCTTGGTAAATAGGATCTATAGACAACTCAAATTATTACACATGAAAAAAGCCAACAATCCCATATATCAATGGGCAAGAGACAGGAATAGAACCTTCTCTAAGGAAGACAGACAAATAGTGAATAAACATGAAAAAATGCTCATCATCCCTAATTATTATAGAAATGCAAATGAAAACCACCCTGAGATACCATCTAACCCCATGGCACACATCACAAAATCTCAAAACTGCAGATGCTGGTGTGGATGTGGAGAGAAGGGAACACTTTTTACACTATTGGTGGAACTGTAAACCAATACAACCTTTTTGGAAGGAAGTATGGAGAACCCTCAATGAACTCAAGCTAGACCTCCCACTTGATCCTGCAATCCCATTAACTGGGCATCTACCCAGAAGGGAAAAAATCCTTTTATCATAAGGACACTTGCAATAGACTGTTTATTGCAGCTCAATTTACAATCACCAAAATGTGGAAACAGCCTAAATGCCCACCAACCCAGGAATGGATTAATAAACTGTGGTATATGTACACTGTGGAATACTATTCAGGCATTAAAAAGTGTAGACTTTCTAGCCTTTGTATTAACATGGATGGAAGTGGAACACATTATTCTTAGTAAAGCATCATAAGAATGGAGAAGCTTGAATCCTATGTACTCAATTTTGATATGAGGACAATTAATGACACTGTGGGGTAGGTAAAGGGGAAATCAGAGAGAGGAAGAAGGAAGGAGGAGTGGGGAAGGGAATAGTAGAGAGAGGGAAGGATGAAGGGGGACAGGGCTCAGCTTGTGGCGCACCTTTTGGGGGCAAGACACGCTTGTAAGAGGGACTTTACCTAACAAATGCAATCAGTGAAACCTGGTTTCTTGTACCGTTAATGAATCCCCAACAATAAATAAAAATTAAAAGAAAGAAAAATAGGATCAATAGATTATAAGAAGTCTCCTTGAAAAGACTTTTGTGAACCAGATCTAGGGAAAAAGAAGGAGAAAAAAGATACTCAAGGAATTTTTTGTAAAAAGGTAAGTGTTCATAGAAGCATTATTCATATTGACCAAAAGACAAAAATAACCCAAACATTCATCAATGGATGACTAGATAAACAAACTGTGGTACAAATAACACAAAGAAATATATTATTTAAACTTCAAAAGGAAGAAAATTCTGAGACATGCTATAACATAGATAAACTTTGAGGACACTGCGCTGAGTAAATTAAGCCTATCACAAAAAAGGCCAATACTGTAAAACTCCACTTATATGAGGTGCCCCAAATAATTAGACTGATAGACACTGAAGGTGGAATGGTGGCTGATAAGGGCAGGGGAGAAGGAAATGGGGAGTTTTTGTTTAATGGGTACAGTTTTCCAAAATGGAAAGAATTCTGGAGACCAGTAGTAGCTATGGTTGGGCAACAATGTGAATGCACAATGTTATGTATTTTATCTCAATGAAAAATAAAAATATTTTTTATAAAAATACAAAAGAACACAGAAACAAGGGAATTTTAAGAGAATAGTAGAATACTATATTTCAATTTGTTAAAAGTTAATTTCCCAGCAAAGTAAATTCAATAACATGAACTCTAAAAGAAGTATGACACACCAAATATCATAAGAGAGATTGGGAGTTTAATTAATCTTTTACCATTTTAAAAGACCAATCCACTACAGGGTGGCCATAAAGTTTGTGATGCAGTGCATTACCTGTGGAGCTTAAAGAAAACTGATGCCTGGGTCCCACCTACAAAGAGTTCTATAAATGGATTAGAAGAATGACATGGCATTAGGATTTTTAAAAATTCCCCATGTGATGCTAACATACAGCTAATACTAAGAATCACAAGTATAAACAAACATGAAAAAACTCCAAAATCATTTATGCAACTCTGAATTCCATTAACATGAAAACTTGACTTTAAAAATAGTACAAAAAGAGAAAAATGTAGGCCACTCTTACTTATGGATATAGTTTCAAAAATTCAAATGACATATTTTTAAATGAAATTGTGTATTTTTTACTTACTACAGGATGTAAGGGCAACTCAATATCAAAAATTATATCCACACAACTCCATAGTTTTAAAAAGAAAATCCCTATAACCATGATATTAAACTATAAAAGGTAAGTGACAAAATTCATTAGATTTCTCCATGCCCCCAATAAAATTCTAAGAAATAGAAATAGAAAGAAATTATTTCAATGTAAGAGAGACTGTGTACCCTAAACCAATATCAAATATTTTCTAAATGGTAAAAAATTAAAATAACTTTAGTTATAATGAAGGGATAGGGATATCCATAGTCACATTATCATTTAACATTATCAGAAAAAAGTTTAAGCAGTGAAATAATAGAGAATGAAATAACTGGCATTAATATTGGAAAAGACAAGATAAAATTATGTCTTTATCCTGATATAATTTTAACTAGAAGATACAAGACAGGAAACTACTACTAGAACAGTTAGTAAAGGATGTTGAAAATTCGCAACACAACTCTGAGTAGCTCAAAAAGTAAGAAAAGTTCTCCAAATTCACTTGTAGTCAAGAAAATGAAAATTGAGTTAATAATAATGAAATAGCACTACATACTCTCAGGCTAATAACAGGAAATAAAAAGACTTATAAGTGTTGCTAGTAGAAACCTAGGGAAAAGGTACTCTTATACATTCCTGGTGGCAAGGTAAACTGTTAATCTTTTTTTGGAAAGCAGTCTGGCATCTCTTAAAATAATGTATACCTTTTGGCCCAGAAGTTCACTCCTGGGAAAATTTTCTCTAGAAGCAAAAGCCACAGTACCTAAGAACTGACACACAATTTATTACAGCATCATTAGTAGTGGCAAGAATGGAAAAGAAATGTGATGCTCATCAAAAGACTGAATTAGATGCAAATCAGTTGATTTGGAAAACAATCCACATGTGTTTTTAGGTAAGAAAAGGAAAAGGAAAATGTATAATATGATTCAATTGTTGCAAAATAAAGAATAACTGCTCCCAAATAAAAAACCTGTTCATTTGTATATGTGAATGGAATTATGTATATATTAATATATAGAACTATATGCTGTAGCTATGTTTAAGATTAAGCAATTATATAAACTTAAGCGTTCTTATAGTAAAGTATATATAAGACTAATTATGTGCCAAATAAGGGCTGTGTGTAATTAAAGATAGCTATATGGATATATATTATTAAATATACATATATGTGTATGGAGAGCTATTTACATATGTATAAATAGGAATGTGTTGATTTATATGGGAGCAGTGTCCTACAATGACTAGATTTGGGGTATGATTGGATGTCTCTGAACATATGCATGTGGATGGAATTAAGATTGGGACAGCTTATGAAGTTCAAGAAGAGCTGAGGTTAGGGTTGTCATTGTGGCTATAGATGGGAATGGAGTTAAGAATGTATATCTTTAAAAGGTTGGGGATGTGAATTTGGAAAGGATGAAGGGCATAAATCTAGATCTGGATTAGATTAGGATCTATTTTCTACTCAACTATATATAGGATTTTATAGCAGTGGCTCCATAGGATTGTGAATACAGATTTTGTAACTGTGTGGGACTATAAATTGGATTTTTTTTTTTATCTGTACCTGGAAAGGATTTTGATTCCATGTCTATAATATAATGTGTCCAGAATATTATGGTTAACTTTATTTAACTATGTAAATTTGGATGTGCAGGAATATATGAGTGTATCTATCTTTTACATCATAAAATTATGCAAAATATGTCTCTGTATTTTTAATAGCTAGTAGTTTGTAAATATATCTTTGTAGAATATCCTGCATGGGCTTGTGTAAGTATACATCTATTTATATAGGAAAATATAGACATATATACATGAGTCTGCTTCTCTAGAGGCTTATGCAAATATATCTGCAAATGGCTTATTTGCAAAATGTATTATGCAAAATGGCATTTTGTTAAGATTATGTAAATATATCTATACTTTTAGAAACAAATGTTTCTTTCTGTGATTCCATATCAGATTATTTAATGAGGGGGGGAGTGGTCAAGATGGCTGACAGCCACCAGCCTCCAACAGAAGCTCCTGTCCAGAGGAAAGGATAAAGTCTGAAGAAACACCCAACAAAATCAGACTGGGAGCCCAGTCAAGAGAGAAGAGTGATACTGGCAGGACACCTCTTCTGAGACAGACGGAGACTCCTAGAGGACAATCCACAGGTACATAATACACCCCAAAGGAATAGCATCCATCCCCTCCCCCAAGAAAGGTGTGCTTTTCCTTTGTTTCCTCTTCAACCGCTCCTCCGAGTCTCTTGCAGGCCACCGATAAACTGAGGACCTATTCTCTCACTCCATGAGTGAGAGCTGCCGACAGGGAAGTTTACCACCCTGGAGGAACCTGGCTGAGACTTGGAACAACCTCCCCCAGGCAGAAAAGTGGAACTGGCATTCACACTGCTATTTTGAGTTTCCAGTCCACCCTCCCTCCCCTTGCCAGCAGGGACAGTGAGAGGAGACCCAAGAACAGCATTCACCCACCCTTGCAAGACCAAGCCCCTGTCCCGGTCCTTTACCGGGAGAACTGCTTGATCCATGCTTTCTGCGTGCAGACAAATCCCCCTCAGCCAGTGCATTCTGTGCTCAGCTGTCTCCCTGGCTGCTATCTGCACTTCCTGGGACCTTGGTGCCAGTGACCGGGATTGACGCTGGCCAGGGAGGGCTACATGCCCCGCCAAGCGCCACCTCCGGGGCTTTGGTGGCCCTTGATGGTGAATGAGTTCTGCTGGGGTGGTCACACAGCTGCCAGGGCCTTGCTGGCCCGCGGTCACCATCGACTCCTGCCAGGGAGGGTGGCGCCTTCCCACCAAACTTGCATCCGCCTCCAGGGCTTTGGCAGCCCATGAGGGCAACTGACTTCTGCTGGGGTGGGTTGCTCAGCCATGTGCCCATATTCCAGGGCCTTGCTGGCCCTTGATCGCTACCAACTCCTGCCGGGGAGGGTCACGTAGTCCTGCCAGCCGTGTGCCCACCTCCGGGGCCTTGGAGGCCAGTGAGGATAACTGACTTCTGCTGGGGCAGGTTGCACCTGCCTCTCAGGGCCTTGGCAGCCTGAGATTGACACTGACCCCTGCAGGTGTGGGCTACATCACCCCACCTGCTGGCCCCGCTTCCTGGGGCCTTGCCGGGGTGTGCCCAGGAGAAAACTAGAAGAAGCCATTGGCAGAACAGTTTTAGGGACAGTTTCCAAAAGGTGCAAATTCAACATGGGGCAGAATCAGTGGAAAAACTGGCAACCAGAATAACCAGAGCAGATTAACCCCCCAAGGAAGAATGGGGCAGAAACGATTGAAGACCCATTATATAAACAGATGTCTGAGATGTCAGAAATTGAGTTCAGAATCTGGATAGGGAATAAGATCAACAAGTTGGAGGAAAAGAGGGAACTAGAATTTCAAATCATTCAAAAGCTGTCCCAGGAATTCAATGATTTCAAAGATAAAATGATCAAGGATTATGGTACACTGAAACACGAGGTTGCAGCCCTTAAAGATTTGAAGAGTATGGTTGAATCCCTCCTTCAGAGGATGGACCAGGCAGAAGATAGGATCTCTGACACTGAAGACAGAGACTTTGAATGCACCTAGACTTCCAAAGATTATGACAAATGGAGAGCAAAAACAGATCTCTCACTCAGAGAGATCTTGGATAATTCGAAGAAAACTAATATTGGCCTCGTAGGAATCCCTGAAGATGACGAAGTTGCTTCACAAAACACAGAGGCTCTCCTTAATGAAATTATGAAAGAGAACTTTCCAGACATGCCAAGGGATCCTGAAATTCAGATAGCAGACAGCTTCAGAACCCCAGCGCTACTCAACCCGAACAAGACATCCCCCAGGCGTATCATAATCAACTTCACTAAAGTTAACATGAAAGAGAAAATCCTGAAAGCAGCTAGACACAAGAAAACATTAACTTACAAGGGGAAGAATATTAGAATGACTGCAGATCTCTCTGCCGAAACCTTTCAGGCTAGAAGAGAGTGGTCATCAACCTTCAACCTCCTAAAACAATACAACTTTCAACCCAGAATCCTCTATCCAGCTAAACTGAGTTTCATTTATGATGGAGAAATTAAATACTTTAATGATATTCACATGTTGAAGAAATTTGCCATTACTAAACCAGCCCTCCAGGATATCCTCAAACCTATCCTCCATAATGACCAGCGCAATCCTCCACCACATATATAAACCCACCCAAAAAATTTTGATCAAATTCCAATCTCCACAGTGACAAAAGGATCAAAGATGTCCAATGAACTTTCAAAAAACTCAATACCCAAAATTATGCCAGGATTATCAATAGTCTCAATCAATGTAAATGGCGTAAACTGCCCTCTAAAGAGGCACAGGCTGGCTGACTGGATACAAAAACTCAAGCCAGATATCTATTGCATCCAAAAAACTCACCTTATCTTAAAAGACAAGCATAGACTCAGGGTAAATGAATGGTCATCTATATTCCAGGCTAATGGAAAGCAGAAAAAAGCAGGTGTTGCAATTTTATTCCCAGATACAATAGGTTTTAAACCAACAAAAGTGAACAAGGACAATGATGGTTACTTTATATTTGTTAAGGGTAGTACTCAATACGACGAGATTTCAATTATCAATATTTATGCACCCAATCAGAATGCACCTCAATTTTTAAGAGACACTCTAACAGACATGAGCAACCTGATTATTCCCAGCTCCATCATAGTTGGAGATTTTAATACCCCTTTGGCAGTGCTGGACAGATCATCCAACAAGAAGCTTAGTAAAGAAATTCTAGATTTAAACCTAACCATTCAGTATCTGGACTTAACGGACATCTATAGAATATTTTGCCCTAATAAAACTGAGTACACATTTTATTCATCAGCCCATGGCACATACTCCAAAATAGACCACATCCTAGGTCGCAAGTCTAACCTCAGCAAATTTAAAAGAATAGAAATTATCCCTTGCATCTTCTCAGACCACCATGGAATAAAAGTTGAACTCAGAAACAGGAACTTGCAGGCCCAAACAAAATCGTGGAAGCTAAATAACCTTATGCGCAGTGACACTTGGGTCAAAGACGAGATCAAGAAGGAATTTACCAAATTCTTGGAATAAACAACAATGAAGAGATGAGTTATCAGAACCTCTGGGATACTGCAAAGGCAGCCCTAAGAGGGAAATTCATAGCACTGTAAGCCTTCCTCAAGAAAACAGAAGGAGAAGAAGTTAACAACTTAATGGGACACCTCAAGAAACTGGAAAAAGAAGAACACTCTAATCCAAAACCCAGCAGAAGAAAAGAAATAACCAAAATTAGAGCAGAATTAAATGAAATTGAAAACAAAAGGATTATACATCAGATTAACAAATCAAAAGTTGCTTTTTTGAAGAGGTCATTAAAATAGATAAACCTTTGGCCAACCTAACCAAGAAAAAAAGACTTAAATCTCTAATTTCTTCAATTAGAAACGGTAAAGACGAAATCACAACAGACCCCTCAGAAATTCAAGAAATCCTCCATGAATACTATAAGCAACTTTATTCTCAGAAACATGAAAATCTGAAGGAAATCGACCAATACTTGGAAGCATGCCACCTTCCAAGACTTAGTCAGAACCAAGTGGAAATGTTGAACAGGCCCATATCAAACTCTGAAATAGTATCAACTATACAAAATCTCCCTAAAAAGAAAAGCCTGGGACCAGATGGCATCACATCAGAATTCTACCAAATTTTTAAAGAAGAACTAATACCTATATTATTTAACCTTTTCCAAAATATATAAAAAGGTGGAATATTACCTAACACATTCTATGAAGCAAACGTCACCTTGATCCCCAAACCAGGTAAAGACCCAACAAGAAAAGAAAATTATAGACCAATATCTCTAACGAATATTGATGCGAAAATATTCAACAAGATCCTAACAAACAGAATCCAGCAACACATCAAGCAAATTATATACCATGACCAAGTGGGTTTTATCCCAGGATCTCATCCACCACATAGACAAATTAAACAACAAAGACCATACGATCCTCTCAATTGATGCAGAAAAAGCTTTTGACAATATCCAGCATCCATTCATGATTAGAACACTTAACAAAATTGGCATAGAAGGGACTTTTCTCAAGTTGATAGAGGCCATCTACAGCAAACCCACGGCCAGTATCGTATTGAATGGAATTAAATTGAAACCATTTCCACTCAGATCAGGAACCAGGCAAGGTTGCCCACTGTCCCCATTGCTCTTCAACATCATAATGGAAGTCTTAGCCATAGCAATTAGGGAAGAAAAAGCAATTAAGGGTATTTACATAGG
>NW_003852406.1:33497759-33515843 GCF_000181295.1 Otolemur garnettii | reverse complement strand
GCCAGTTGGATGAGAGTTTTTCAAACTGTATATGGAAACAACACACTGTATCCTATGATAGAATTAATGTACACAATTATGATCTAATAAAAAAATTATAAAAAAACAGATTATTTAATGAATTCTACATCTATACCACATTATGTAGGAAAATCTAGTTTTATAGAACATCAATATAATAGCCTATAAATGCATATCTGGTTAGTATCACAAAAATCAATATTGTATCAATATTTGTCTCTGTTATAGTATATAAATGTATATTTATAAGATTATGTAAATCAGTTAATGTATAAATTCATACATTTAAGATGATGCCATTACTTACTTTACTGTAGTATTATTTAAAGTACTACTTTTTATTTCCTTGTAGGACCATAAAATGTCTCTATATCATGGTTATTATAGAATTATGTAGATAGAGCTCCCATATATACTTGGGATGATGTATAAAAACATACATAGATACATATATACATACTATATAGCCTGACACTATATAGATTATATACATAGAGTCTATATATGTTTCTAGACTTTAAACTTGTTTAGAATTATGCAAATGTTATGTATATCTGGTTGTGCAGGATTATGTAAATGCATTTGTATATGCTATCTGTATGTGTATAGTACTTGTAACTATGATCTCTAAAAATGTGCAAACATTGGTAAATCTGTATATGATTATACAAGTATCATATCATTATACAAGTCAATTTCTTTTTTGTAAATTTCAGATTATTGTGAGGGTAGAACAAACCAGGTCACACTTTCTGAATTTGTTAGGTAGACCCCCTCTTATAGTGGTGTTCCCCCACCCATAAGGTGTGCCATACACCCCTACATTGTGCCTTTTACATGGGACCACACCAATCTTCCTCCTCCTCCTTCTCCTCCTCTCCCCTGTCCCTCTTTCACTCTTCCCCCAACTTGAATAGAATTAACTGTTTCTCGTATGTGGGCATGTTTTAGATTGTCAACTGGCTTCATAATAAAATTGAGTACATTAGATACTCGCTCTTCCATCCCTGTGATACTTTACTAAGAAGAAAGTGTTTCAACTCCATATAGGTTTATACAAAAGATGTAAAGTCATCTTTTCTTATGGCTAAATAATATTCCCTGGTATACATATATCACAGCTTGTTAATTCATTCTTGAAGTGATGAGCATTTAGGTTGTTTCTATATCTTGGCAATTGTAAATTGAGCTGTAATAAATATTCTAATACAAATGTTCTTATGTCAAAATGATTTTTTTTCATCTGGGTAGATGCTGAGTAATGGGTTTACAGGATCAAATGGGAGGTCTAATTTGAATTCTTTGAGGGTTCTCCATACTTCTTTCCAAAGAGGCTGTATTAGTTTGCAGTCCCACGAATAGGGTAAAAGTGTTCCCTTCTTTCCATTTCCGTCTACTACTCTGGACTTTGTCATGTGGGCTATTCTCACTGGTTTTGATTTGCATTTCTTTGATGATTAGGGATTATGAGGATTTTTTTTTCATGTGCTTGTTAGCCATTAGTCTATCTTCCATAGAGAAGATTCTCTTCATGTCTCTTGATCAGTGGTAGGTGGGATTGTTTTGCTCTTTTATTGTTGTTGTTGATTAAATTGAGTTCTCTATAGATCCTAGCTATCAACCATTTATCAGATTCTTAATATACAAACATTTTTTATCATCATGAAGATTGTCTATTTGCTTTCGTTGTAGTGTTGTTAGCTATGCAAAACCTTTTCAGTTTAATTAAGTCCCATTTATTTTTGTTGTTGGAATTGCTGCTGAAGTCTTCTTCATAAAATCTTTTCCCAGGCAAACATCCTCAAGAGATTTTCCCACACTTACTTCTGGGATTTTTATCATTTCATGCCCTAAATTTAAATCTTTTATCTATCTTGAGTCAATTTTTATAAGTGTGAAAGGTGCAGGTCCAATTTTAGTCTTTTCCATGTGGTTATCCAGTTCTTCCAGCACCATTTATTGAATAGCAATTATATTCCCCAGTATATGCTTTTGTTTGGTTTATCAAAGATCAAAGCTCTTGGTTTCATCTCTTTGTTTTCTATTCTGTTCCATATGTCAATGTCTCTATTTTTGTGCCAATACCATGCTGGTTGGGTCATTCTGGACTTATAGCCTAAATTCTGGTAGAGTGATGCCTCCAGCTTTGTTTTTATTACTAAGAATTGCCTTGGCTATACAGAGTTTTTTCTGATTCCATATGAAATCAAGACTATTTCAGTTCTTTAAAGTATGATGTTGGTATTTTGTGGGGATTTCACTGAATCTGTAGATTGCTTTGGGTAGTATAGATATTTCAACAATGTTGATTCTTCCCAGCCAAAAGCATGGTATAGTCTTCCTTTTGTTATTGTCTTCCATTATTTCTTCTCTGAGAGTTTCATAATTCTCTTTGTAGAGGTCTTTTGCCTCCTTTGTTAGGTATATTCCTAGGCATTTCATTTTCTTTGATGTCACTGTGAAGGGAGTTGTGTTTTTGATTAACTTCTCAACCAGGCTGTTATTGATATGTATACAAAGGCTACTGATTTGTGGACATTGACTTTATACCCTGAGATGTTACTGTATTTTCTTGATCACTTCCAGGAGTCTTATGGTTGAGTTTCTGAGATTTTCTAAGTATAAGATCATTTCATTGGCAAAGAGTTAGAATTTGACCTCCTTTGCCCCCATTTGTATGCTCTTTATATCCTTGTCTTGCCTGATTGCATTAGCTTGAGCTTCCAGCAATACATCGAATAGTAGTGATGACAGAGGTCATCCTTGTCTGGCTCCAGTTCTAAGTGGAAAATCTTTGAGTTTTACTCCAGTACGATATTAGCTCTGGATTTGCCATAGATGGCTTCAATCATTTTAAGAAATGTGCCACCTATGCCTATGTTCTTAAGTGAATGCAGAATTTTATCAAATGCCTTTTTTGCATCTATTGAATAGATCATATTGTCTTTCTTTTTTCCTTCTATTAATATGGCGAATTACATTTAGGCTTTGCTTATGTTAAACCAGTCTTGTATCCCTGAGATGAAGCCTACTTGATCATGATGTATAATTTTTTTAATTTGTAGTTGTAATCTGTTGGCTAATATTTCATTGAATATTTTTGCATCAATATTCATTAGTGAAATTAGTCTGTAGTTTTCCTTTTTAGTTGGGTCCCTTCCTGGTTTTGGTTTCATGATGATGTTTGCTTCATAGAATAAGTTAGGGAAGGTTCCTTCCTTCCTAATGTCTTGGAATAGTTTCTGCAGTATATGTACAAGCTCTTCTTTGAGAGTTGGACAGAATTCTGGTGTGAAGCCATCTGGTCCAGGGCTTTTTTTAATTGGAAAATTTTTTATTGTTTCCTGAATCTCAGTGCTTAATATTGGTTTGTTCATGAGATCTATTTCTTCCTGTTTAAGTTTAGGGAGATGGGATGATATCAGGTATTGGTCCATTTCTTCCACATTGTTAAATTTCTGTGTGTAGAATTTTATGTGCTAGTCAGAGATAATTTCTTATATCACAGTGATATCTTTTGATATTTCCTCATTTTTGTTTCTGATTGAGATTATTAGAGATTTTACTTTTCTGTTTCTAATTTGGCCAAAAGTTTATTGATTTTATTTATCATTTTGCAAAAGTAATTTTTGTTTCATTGATTGTCTAAATGAGTCTTCTGTTTTCCATGTCATTTTTTCTGATTTAATTTTGGTTATTTCTTTTCTTCTGCTAGGTTTGGTTTGGATGGCTCTTCCTTTTCAATTTATTTAAGATGATTCATCAGATTGTTGATATGCTGTCTTTCTGTTTTTCAGATGTAAATATCTAACATGATAAATTTCCCACTTAGGACTGCTTTTGCAGTATCCCACAAGTTTTGGTAACTTGTAGCTTCATTGTTGTTATTTTTTAGGAATTTAATAATTTCTTCCTTTGCCTCTTGCTTAACCTCATTCAACATAAGATAGTTTAATTTCCATGCCTTTGTGTGGTAATGAAAAGTGTTGCTGGAGTTGCGTTCCACCTATATTGCCTTGTGGTCTGAGAACATATAAGGTGTAATTTTAATTCTTTTAATTTTTTTGAGGTTTTGTTTGTGACCTAGAATATGGTCTACTTTGGAGTATATTCCATGGGCTGATGAGAAGAATGCATATTCCTCAGGTTTGGTATAGTGTGTTCTGTATATATCAATTAAGTTCATTTGTTCTAGGATTGAATTTAAGTTCTTTGTATCATTGTTTAGTTTCTGTTTAGATGATCTGTCCAATTGTGTCAGAGGGGGTGTTAAAGTCCCTGGCTATGGTGATATAGGACATCATATTGTTCAAACTGATCAATATCTATTTCATAAGTCTGAGAGCATTTAAGTTTAGTGCATAAATATTTAGAATTGAAATATTGTTTTGATGTATTGTTCCCTTGACCAGTATGATGTGACCATTTTTGTATTTCTCAACTTTAGTTGCATTAAATCCACATGTATCTGAAAATAATATTGCAACCCCTCCTTTCTTCTATTTTACATTTACCTGAAGTATTATTTTCCTACCCTTTACCCTGAATCTTGTTTTGTCTTTTAACGTTAGATCTGTTTCCTGGAGAAGCATATGGATGGTTTGTGTTTTCTTGTCCACTTGGCAAGCGTGTGCCTCTTCCACGGGGGAATTCAAGTCATTAACATTTACTGAGAGAATTGTTTAAGTGTAGTGGAGTTCTATTCATTTTATTTTGTGAAGGTCTGTTGCTTAGTTTTATCCTTTGCACCATTGTGTCAGCTAGGATTTGTCCTTAGTTTGTGGCTGTTTTCTTTGCTGGTGGTACGTTGTGATCTTTAGTGTGGAGAATAGGTCTAAGTATGTCCTGTAGAGCTAGTCTTGTTGTGGTGAATTTACTCAAAGTTTGCATATCAGTAAAATATTTGATTTCTCCATCAATTTTGAAGTTTAGTTTAGCAGGATACAGAATTTTGGGCTGAAAATTGTTTTGTTTACGAAGGTTAAAGATAGCTGACCATTGGAGAGTTCCAGCTGAGAAGTCAACTGTCAACCTGATGGATCTGTCCCTATACATTAACTAGTGCTTGCTCCTGTCTGCTTGCAGAATTTTCTGTTTTGTGTTGACTTGGAGATGCTGTTTGTTTTGGGATGACCCAGGGTTCAATATACCTCTGAAAGGAGTGTTTCAGAATCTTTAGTGATACTTTGGAAGGTTTCATTTATGATATCCTTTAGTAGCACTTCTACTCCTTTAAGACATTTTTCTTCCCCTTTAGGGATACCTATAATTGTATGTTTGAACAAATTCATGAAGTCCCATAACTCTTTAAGTGAATATTCTGTTTTCTCTCTCTTCTGCCTCTTTAACTATGTGGGTTAGCTCAAGAGTTTTATCCTCTAGCTCTGAAATTCTTTCTTCACCTTGGTCTAATCTGTTGTTGATACTTTCTATTGTATATTTAAGTTCCCCAATTGACTCCTTTAGGTCTTTAAGGTCTGCTATAGCCTTTCTACATTTGTCATATCTTTCATCTATTTTTTTGGTTCTGTTTTTTCATTTTCTCATCAATTCCCTTTACTTTATTTCATTTTTTGCCTTCCCTATTTTAAAGTTTCTTTCTGTCATTTCTGTTAATTCTTTATAGGTAGAATCTTCTATGGTAGCTACCTCATGATCCCTTGGGGGGGAGTACCCTATTCTGGTTTTTCATGTTGTCAGAATTTTTCTGTTGGTTTCTCCTCATGTGTGTTTTTTTCTTGTTCACTTCTTTTCCCTACTTTTACCTTCTCAGTACCTCCTTTACTTTAAATTACCTTGTCTTAGAGCTTAGGTGTTGAAGTCACCTTTTGGTACAAAGTCAAAAGGAAGATAAGGGTAAAAAGTAAGAGGGAAGAAATAAAAGAAAAAGATAAAAAGGAATGAAAAATAGAAAGGTGGTAAAAGGGAAAAATTGAAGAAAGCCACTTTCTCTTGTTTCACCACAAGTAGTCAGCAAGGAGATGTCTCTAGTCTTCCATCTTGCTCTGTCAATTTCTTTCTTTTTCTAACATTCTGAGGATGAGACTAGGTATGCAATAAATGTTTATTAAAATTCATCTGTATTTATATATATAGTATTACATATATTTACTGTATATATGTATACAGTATACAGTATACAGTATATATGTATACATATATTTACTGTATATATGTATACAGTATACAGTATATATGTATACAGTATACAGTATACAGTATATATGTATACAGAAAATATACATATTTTCCTAAGATTAAGTGCATGTGTTTCTTCAACTTAATTTTGATTTTAAATTTATTTTAGATATTTCCTCAAGACAGACAACACCAATTTGTGTATATCTGTACAAATATGTCCATATCTATATAGAAACATAAGTGAAACATTATAATATTATTTAAATATTTTGATATTATAAATATATAATACATACAAAATTACATATTTAACATATATACATTATGAAATGTAGTTATTTCAGGAAATTACAACACAACATAAAAAATTAGAACATAATTAGAAATGTGTACTCTTTTTTGTATACTATTTCTGTGCATTGTCCCAGATCTAACCATAATGCTAAATTTTGAAAACTATTTCTTTTATAAATAGTATTATCTCATATATTTACATCCCCAAGCAATATACTGTTTGTTTTTCTTTTTTTCTTTGTTTTTGTGGTCTTCTGTGACCTTTTTAACTAAAATACTATATTTTAAAATTTACCTATGTTGTTATATGTACCTGTAATTCATTTATTTTCCCCACTGTATAATATTAATTAAATAGTTGTATGAAGTGAGTGTATTAATTAAACAAAAAGAGACATCCACTTCCATACACGTTTCTGCTGATTCACCTCCCTACTAACACTTAAAATTGTCAGAATTTTAAACTTTTAACTTGTGATTACTAACAAAATTGAGCATCAGCTTCTGTTTCTTTTAATCAACCATTTGTAATTCCCTGTTCTGTGAAGTTCTTGTTCTGGTTTCTGCCCACTTCCCTGTTGCTATGTCACTCTTTGTATTGATCACAGACTACCTGCATCCCTACAATTTGTTAGAACTACAGGATCTCAGGCCCCCATCTCAGAGGCATCTCTTTAGTGTAACAAGATTTCCAGATAATTCAGATAATTCATATTTTTATCAAAGTATCAGAAGCAATATCATTCCATTGGGTTTGTTTATCCTTTTTGTATTCACTTACAGGATTCTATTCTGGTCAGCTACTCAAGTTTTATATGTGGCAAATATAGTTTTCCCTTTTGGGATTTATTTTTGGACCCTATGACATCTTTTGATAAGTGAAATTTGTTAAGGTTATAATTTTGTGATTTTTTTATTCTAATTATGACATATTTTGATGAGCAAAATTTGTTAATGTTACCATGGATGAATTTATTAACTATTTTCAAGGTTAACACTTTTAGTTTCTTGTTTAGTTTTTCCTATCCTAAGATCATAAAAATATTTTCCTCTATCTTCTCTTAAATGTGTTAAGTATTTTCCCTCTATACTTCAAATTTAGAACCAATAGAAATTGATACTTGTGTGGATAAAGTTAGAGTCCAATGTCTTTTTCTTCAGCATGGATAATCAATTCTTTTATAACCATGGATTGAATATTCCAAAATTTCCTTAGTTATCTGTAATGGTCCTCAGATATTACCAAATTACCCTGCAGTGTGGTTTCATTTCTGGTTTCAGTATCACGTTTAGGGGTCAATTTTTCCATTATGGTAGCAAAAGACCATACCTTTTATTTGGTGTGGTAATTTCCCTCAGTTTATTCTTCTTACTCAAAATCTACTATTATGACTGAGTACTTTTAAAAAATAAATTTGGCCAGTTCCTTGAAAGTTACTGTTATTCAGATTGATATTGCATTAAATCTATAGGTCAATTTGGAGACAACTGACATCTTTATGATATTGAAAGTTTGTATCCAGGAATGTGGGATAGAAGCATAATCATCTTTAATGTCTTTCAGTGAAATTTAATAAGCATTTTCATACAATTTTTTTATATATCCTGTTAAATTTATTCTTAGGAAATATATATGTATATATTTCTATGATGTTTTAAAATCACATTTTAAAATTTTTGTGGTTTATATAATATTTGTATATTGATTTTATAAGCCATTTTTGATAGGCTCTCTTTTATCAATTCTAATAGTTTATCTACTGATTTGGGGGACTTTATATGTAGACTGGCAGGATTTCTAAATAACAAGATTTATTTCTTTCATTCCAAATCTTTATTTCTGCATTAATTTTAAAACTATGTATATATGTATTTCCCTATTTGATTACATATGTGGACATGTATGTGTGTTGTATCTTTTTGTTTTAAATAGAAATGATGCTCTCATTTTCTAGGTGATTACTAATGTTTTAGCATTAAGTATGATATTTGGATATAGATTTTGGGTTTTTTATAGAAACTCTTTAATGGGTGTAAAGAATATTCTTTCTATTCCTGGTGTAGTAGGAATTTTTTTCAGGGTTGGACTTTGACTTTAGCAAATGCTTTTTGGTGTCTATGGGGTGATCATATTTTCCCCTTATTTAATCTATTTCTTGGATTAATTAATTAATTTTTACTTTTTATCATCAAAACTTTTCCATGTATATGAAAACAGCACAATATTCATATAATGAGCCCTCCAGTATTCAACATCTATTGACAACCAGTATCAATATTTTGTTAATCTTGTTTCAATTATTTCTTCCCCCAAGCATTCACATTACCCATCATTTGAGTATGTTAAAACAGAGGTCATGCCATTTCAAGCATAAACATTTTAGAATGTAACTGTAGGACATTGTTGATCTCTTTTGTTGCTTTTGTAAAAACAACTATAAAAATATTTCCCTCTTTTTTATCTCATGGACTTATAGACAGCTCAGGGATTTGACTGATTGCTTCTTTGTACTATCACTTAATGGTTTCACTTACATACTTCTTGTAAATTGAAAGTAAGATATAAGGTTCTAGGTTTAATTTTGTTAAGAATATTTCCCAGGGAATACTGTGCATCCCATTATTCTGCTTCCAGTTGAGTGAAGATTGATCAGTGGGTTCAGATGGTGTCAGCCTCATCCTTCCATTAGAACCTTCCCATCAATCTTTCACTTAATTATTTTAGTAGCCATTGATGATCATTGCTGAGATCTATTATTTCATTAGCAGTTGCACAGTGGTGATTTTCTAATTGTGCCATTTCTTCTGCATTTGCATGTATAAATTGTTCCAATATGAAACCACTTGAATTACTGAAATAACCTCAACTGTCTGATTATATTTTGTCTTCCTGCATATTACTGAATTCAGTTTGCTGGTATTTTGTTTAGAATGTTTGTATTCATATTTATGTATGGAATTGGGCATAATATTTCTTTCTAATGCTATTTCCTTTTTGTAAATTATCACTTTTATAGAATCAAATCACTTCTATTGAATAAAATAACTTTTATAGAATCAAATCATTTATATAGAATAAAATCATAGAATGAATATTCCATGTTTGTTTATTCTCTAGAATGGTTTGTGTACGGTCAGAATTATCTTTTCTTGATGAGTTGGGATTTGCTTGGAAACCACTTTAACCTGGTATTCTCTTTGTGAAAGATTAACCACAAATTACATTTCAGTAATGCATAGAAAGACTACCAGTCTTTCTATCTCTTCTTGGTTTCAGTTTTGTAAGTCAATTTTTAAAATCAGTATATATTATCCAAGTTTCAGAATGATTGGTGTAAATTTTTTCTTTCTTACCTTTTAAATACATCTTTTCAATTCCTAATATTGTTTTGAGGTGCCTTCTTTTTCTTTTCTTGGTCATTATCACAAGAGTTATGTTAAATTTATTAATATTTTCAAGGGAATCAACTTTTGGGTTTGATAACGTTTTTGGTTTTTTTTACTTTCTTTTCATTTATTAAGTTGCTTTTTTCTAATTTCATAAGTTTATAATTCATCAATTTTAATCCTTTCTTCTTTTCAAAAATTAACATTTTAGGCCACACACTGGCCTCAAAATACAGCTGTTATCCTACTTCCATGTTTGAAATGTAGTGCTTTCATTGTCATACAGTTTTAGATTTTCTTAAGTTCCCATTTTCATTTCTTTGACCCATAAAATCTTAATAACTGTATTTAAAATTTCCAAATATATGAAAGTATATTTCCTTATTTGGTATTGACTTCTAAAATGCATTGTATCAGGTGGCATGATCTGTATGACACTGTTGCTTTGTATTTTGTTGAAACATGCTTTAAAGCACAATTCAAAAAAAAAAAATACAAAGAATCAACATGTGACCAATTTTTGTAAATGTCCTCATGGCTTGACAAAAATGTATCTTTTTATTTCATCTGTATCTTTTGAAAATCAATTTTTCTACTGATTCTATCAATAATTGATAGAGATACATTTAAATATATCATTAATGCTTTCCCTTTCCTCTGTGGATAAAAGTGGGCCCTGTGTCTGGTGTTGCTGGTACTCAGCTGTCTGCTGGATGGGTCAGCAGAAACTAGATTATCAATTAGAGAACCTTTTGCAAAATAAAATGGGAAGATGGCTGACTAGAGGCAGCTATCACCAGAGGCTCCTGTCCAGAGGGAAAGATACTGGACAGAAGTGGACTCATTGAAGCCAAGGTGGAGAGCTGAGATAAGAAAGAAAAGAGCAAGTGCACATCATCTCTGCTGAGGCAAACTGCAACTTCAAGAAAGAGGATCCAAGAAATCAAATTCCAGGTACAAAGCCCATCACCAAGAGGATGAGAGACCCCTTCACCAAGCATGATGCTTACTGTAGGCTCTCTGCAAGTGAGCAGGGAACAAAAGACCTCCCATTTTGCCCCACAAGTGACAGTCACTAAACTCTGGGCCTCCTTCTTCAGGGAGGTCCCACGTGGGAGCCTAGGCATCATCCTGCTTGGCATAAAATTAAACAAATATTTTCCCTGCAATTCTGAACTCCCAGTCCACCCTTCCCACCTCACCTGGTGATCTAAGTCTTCCCAACTGTAGACCCCAAAGTGTTTGGCAATTCCCACAGTGGCCTGGGCATTGTGTGGGCCACTGGACAACAGTGCAGAAACAGTGACTGGAGTGGAAAGAGGGGACTACCAGAGATAGAGGAATACAGGAAAGAGAGAGACAGGCCACAATGTGGCATAACTGGAGGCACTGATGCCCCTGTTCTGACTTTGCTGGGCATTTTCTGACTTGACGGGTAACTGGAGGAGACCAAGCTCCATCCTTCCAGGTTTGTGAGATGGAACTGCCTGTGGATTTCTACTATCAGGCTGCTGATGACCCTTTGAACTCTCCCTGTTGAGCAGTGGTTGTACTCTCTGGGACAATCTATAGAACTCTCGGCCTGGGCTATCCACCCAGGGACACTCTAAGGTTGAGCAATTGTTGTTTTGTAGCCAGAGATACTGATTCTTCTCCTATAGCTATCACTGGTGGGAGGCAGGGTACTGCAGTTGCTTATACATCTCTACAGCTGAGCTTTCAGCCTAATACTGTGACTCATTAAGATTTACTTCAAGACAGAGTCAGTTTGGGCTATCTCACCAAGCAGGTCCTCAGAGTCTCTGGCTACAGCTCTGAAAGGGACCTTTGTAAGGTTGTAGGGGGAAAGTCACTATCATAAGCCCTAGCTCGTTGATAAAGGGCAGGTTAACCCCACTTCCTGGGGTCCCCAATCCAATCTCACCCTACCAGTTTTAATTGACAAATTGAAGAAAATACTCAGTGGGTGGAAACAGCAGAAGAACCCTGGCAACATGAATAATCAGAGTAGGTCAACTCCCCCAAGGAAGAACAAAGGCGATACAACAGAAGATGCTATTCATAGACAAAGGGCTGAATTGTCAGAAATAGAATTCAGAGAATATGGATGGCAAATAAGATGAATAAAATGGAGGAAAAGATGGAAATAGAAATCCAAAGAGTAGTTCAAAAGTTGTCTCAAGAAATTAATGAATTCAAAGATAAAGTCACCAAGGATAAGGACATAATGAGAAAAGACATAGCAAAGCTCAGGGAAGTGAAAAGGTTATTTGAGGAACTTCAAAATATAGTAGAATCCCTCAGTAATTGTGTTGAGCAGGAAGAAGAATCTCAGATTGAAGACAAGGCTTTTTCTTTTCTTTTGAGACAGATTCTCACTATGTCACCCTGAGTAGAGTGCTGTGGCATCACAGCTCACAGCAACCTCAAAGTCTTGGGCTGAAGCAATTCCCTTGCCTCAGCTTCCCAAGTATCTGGCACTACAGGTGTCTGCCACAAACACCTGGCTATTTTTTGGGTGCAGTTGTCATCATTGTTTAGCTTCTGGGCCAGGTTCGAACCTGCCACCCTTGGTGCATGTGGCTGGTGCCCTAATGACTGTGCTGCAGGCGCTGAGCCTGAAGACAAGGACTTTGAACAATCTTGAGCATTCAAAGAGGCAGAGAAATGGAAAACAAGAACAGAAAATTTTCTGAGAGAATTGTGGGATCATTCTAAAACAGTGGTTCTCAACCTTCATAATGCTGTGACCCTTTAATGTAGTCCTCATGTTGTAGTGGTCCCCAACCATAAAATTATTTTTGTTGCTACTTCATAACTGTAATTTTGCTACTGTTATGAATTGTAAATATCTGATATGCAAGATGGTTTTAGGCGATCCCAGTGAAAGGGTCATTTGACCCCCAAAGTGGTCATGACCCACAGGTTGAGAACTGCTGTTCTAAAAGATCAAACATCTGACTTATAGGAATTCCTGAAGGAGAAGGAGATGGTCCTAAAGGCACAGATTCTATACTCCAAGATTTTATGGAAGAAAATTTCTCAAGCAATGCAAAATATATGAGAATTCAGATAGTAGAAAGTTTCAGAAATCCACCAAGACTCAATCCAAATCAAGCATCTCCTAGACACATGGTAATTAAATTTGCCAAAGTTAATATGAAGAAGAAAATCCTGCAAGCAGCCAGATTTAAGAAAAGCGTTACCTAGGAGGAGGACAAAAGCAGTGGAGAACTGGCGTGTGGTTGCCTGTGAACCTTCAGTCTAATCCCGCCCCGGCAGCTGTAAGTACAGCAGCACTGAGATTACAAACTGGAAAGGCCTTACCTGTGAGCTGTTTGGGGTTTTTTTTGGACTTGGAACTCAGTTGAACTATCTTGGGAGAACTTGGGCAAGAGTGCAGAGGACGTCAAGCAGTTGTCTAGGGCCCCAGACTGAGCTGGGGAGCTGGACAGAGCTAATAGTGTTTGGCTGTGGGCTGTGCAGAGCCATTGTGGGATAACTGCCCCAGCAAGCTCTGCCCTCAGGGTTGCAGAGCAAGGATTGGGCACAAGACCTTGGGTGAATAATCTAGTGACTGAGCTGCCTAAAGGAGAGGACTAAAATGCCTTAAAGCTGTGACTCTCAGGGGCATAGAGTGAGCTGGGTTTTGGCACACTGGGTAAGTGGATAGCCACTTTAGGAGTGATCCTAGTGACAAGTGCTTCCCTGAGAAAGCTTTTGCTTAGCCAAGGTTAGCAGTTTAAAGTGCCTTTTACATGGGCTGAGCAGAGATTTATGCTCTCCACTATGCAGGGTTTGAAAACTCAGCAGAGGCCTTCAGTCTCCATCTTCTATAGCCATGTCAGCATTGTGATTAACATTTCATACCCCAGAAGATCACCTGTTGCCCAGACAATATTCAGCAAGATATAGATACTGCTTTTTTAAATTTTTAACATTTTCCCTTTTTTTCTTTCTTTTCCTTCTTCATTTTTCTAGTTTGAATATAATTTTCAACTGTTGCCTTATTTAACAATTATAACTTCATTTTTGCTAGTGTTTCTACCCCTATTATTTGTCATTCTCCCCCCCATTTTATCCCATAAAGTTTTCTGTTTGCTTGTTTTGGTTTGATTTATAGCATTTTTTTTTCTTTACTTGGTAGAGGTGGGGTACTATTTCAGAACAGGTTAGCAAAGAACTACTGACTTTAAGGGAACCACCTAACCTGGTACTCCCAGAAGTTGGGGATTTTTAAGGTTGGGTCAAAGTACCCTACTGTACACTTATATTGCTCTAGTCTCCCTCTTTCTGTGCCTCTCTTCATTTTGTCAATACTCTTTTGTACTCACCCCCTCTCCTTTCCCTTTTTCCTTTTCTTGCTTTTTTTGTTTTTCTTTTTTCCCTTCTTGCTCTTCAATCTTCTCATCCTTTTGGTTTGGTAGCAAAAGGATTCATCAAAACCCTAGTCCAGAGGTACAGTAACTTAAAGACCAAGAGGATGTAAAAGGAGAATTAGGGCAAGGAAACGGACCAAAAAAAACAAAACAACAACAAAAAAAAAAACCACCACTCATGAGGAAAAATCAGCAGAAAAATCCGGGCAACATGAAAAACTAGTCCAGAGCAATGCCCCCAAGGGACCATGAAGTAGCTACTACAGAAGATTCCACCTATAAAGAAATGTTAGAAATGACAGAAAGGGAATTTAGAATACAAATGATGGAAACAATGAAGGAAAATACTGATAAAGTGGAAAATAACCAAAAAGAAATCCAAAAACAGAATCAAATAAGAGATGAATGATATGAAGAATATAGAAAGGATATAGCAGTGCTGAAGGAACTGAAGCAATCAATTAGGGAACTTAAAGATGCAACAGAAAATATCAACAACAGATTAGACCATGCAGAAGAAAGAATCTCAGAGGTAGAGGACAAAGTTCTTGAGATATCATCTCAGATATTTAAAGAGATAGTAAAGAAGAGAGAGAAAGCAGAATGTTCACTGATAGAATTATGGGACTTTATGAAGCATTCAAACATACAAGTTACAGTTATCCCAGAAGGGGAAGAAGAATGACCTAGGGGAATGGAAGCCATACCTGAGAATATTATAAACGAAAATTTCCCAAATATCACCAGAGATTCTGACTCACTCCTTTCAGAGTGACCCCAGGTCACCTCAGCTCTAACAGAGCTTCTCCAAGATACATTGTGATGAACCTGTCCAAAGTCAAGACAAAAGAAAAGATTCTTCAAGCTACCAGGAGAAAGCGCCAGTTGACCTACATGGGGCAAATCCATCAGGGTGACTGCAGACTTCTCTAATAAAACTTTTCAAGCCAGAAGACAATGGTCATCTACCTTTAATCTACTTAAACAGAACAATTTCCAACCCAGAATTCTATATCCTCCTAAGCTAAGCTTTAAAATTGACAGAGAAATCAAATCATTTACTGATATACAAACATCGAGGAAATTTGCCACAACAAGACCAGCTCTACAGAAAATACTTCATCCTGTTCTATACACTGACCATCACAATGGACCAACAGCAACGTAAGAACTCAGAAATTAAAGGACAGAACCTACCTTCCACATGATGCAAAAGATAAAACTAAACAATGGACTCTGAAAATAATATGAATAGAACATTACCACACTTATCAGTTATCTCAATAAATATTAATGGCTTGAATTTCCCACTGAAGAGGCATAGATTATATTAAAAAACACAATCCATCCATTTGCTGTCTGCAGGAAACACACCTAGCTTCAAAAGACAAATTAAAACTCCAAGTTAAGGATTGGAAGTCAATTTTTTAGACAAATGGAATTCAGAAGAAAATAGGAGTTGCAATCTTATTTTCAGATACATGTGTATTTAAAGCAACTAAAGTCAAAAAAGACAAAGATGGTCACTTTATATTGGTCAAGAGGAAAATATAATTTGAAGACATTTCAATTCTAAATATTTATGCACCCAATTTAAATGCTCCCAGATTATTGAAACAGACATTACTCAGTCTGAGCAATATGATATCCTATAACACCATAATAAGAGGGTGCTTTAACACTTCTCTTACAGAGCTGGACAGATCCTCTAAACAGAAATTAAACAAAGATATAAGGGACTTAAATGAGACCCTAGGACTATATACGTACTTGGTAGACATATATAGAGCACTCCATCCCAAAGATAAATAATATACATTATTCTCATCACCCCATGGAACATTCTCCAAAATTGATTATATCTTGGACACAAAACAAACCTCAACAGAATCAAAAGAATTGAATTTTTAGCTTCTATTTTCTCAGACCACAAGGCAAGAAAGGTGGAAGTCAACAACAAAAACATTGAACCCCACACAAATGCATGGAAATTAAACAACCTTCTGTTGAATGAGCAGGAAGAAATAAAAGAGGAAATCATTAACTTCCTTGAGTACAACAATAATGAAGACACAAACTACCAAAACCTATGGGATACTGCAAAAGCATTTTTGAGAGGAAAACTTTATTGCTTTAGATGCCTACATTCAAAAAATATAGAGGGCATCAAAAAACTCACAAGTCATCTTATGGAATTGGAAGAAGATGAACAATCTAAGCCTAAACCCAACAGAAGAAAAGAAATATCCAAAATTAAATCAGAGATCAATGAAATGGAAAAAAGGGAAATCATTCAGAAAGTTAATGAAACAAGGAGTTGGTTTTTTGAAAAAATAAATGAAATAGGTAAACCTTTGGCTAGACTAACTAGAAATAGAAAAGTAAAATCTCTAGTACCCTCAACCAGAAATAATAAAGGGGAAATAACAACTGATGCCACAGAGATACAAGAGATCATCTCTAAATACTACCAGAAACTCTGTGCCCAGAAATATGACAATGTGAAGGAAATGGATCAATCTTTGGAATCACATCCTCTCCCTAGACTTAGCCAGGAAGAAATACAGCTCCTGAACAGGCCAATTTCAAGCACTGATACTAAAGAAACAATAAAAAAAATCTTCCAACAAAAAAATGCCCTGGTCTGGATGGCTTCACACCAAAATTCTATCAAACCTTCAAGGAAGAGCTCATTCCAGTAACCAAAAAAAACTTCTAAAAAACTGAAGGAAGAAATCTTCCCCAACACCTTCTATGAAGCAAACATCACCCTAATACCAAAACCAGGAAAAGACTCAACTAAAAAGGAGAATTTCAGACCAATTTCAGTAATGAATATAGATGCAAAAGTTCTCAACAAAATACTGGCTCATAGATTACAGCTTATCATCAAAAAAGTCATAACATCATGATCAAGTATGTTTCATCCCAGGGATGCAAGGCTGGTTTAACATATGCAAGTCCATGAACGTTATCCATTATATTAACAGAAGTAAAACCAAAGACTATATATGATCCTCTCAATAGATGCAGAAAAAGAATTTGATAAAATCCAGCATCCTTTTCCAATTAGAACACTGAAGAGTATAGGCATACATGGCACATTTCTTAAACTGATCAAAACTATCTATGACAAACCCACAGCTAATATTTTACTGAATGGAGTAAAATAAAAAGCTTTTCCTCTTAGAAGTAGACAACAAGGTTGTCCTCTGTCACCATTACAATTCAAAATAGGGCTGGAAGTTCTAGCCCATACAATTAGGCAAGACAAGGAAATAAAGGGCATCCAAATGGGAGCAGAGTAGGTCAAACTCTCCCTCTTTGCTGAAGACATGACCTTATACTTAGAGAACCCCAAAGAATAAATCACAAGACTCCTGGAAGTCACCAAAAATACAGTAATGTCTCAGAATATAAAATCAATATCCACAAGTCAATAGCCTTTGTATATGCCAATAACAGCCAAGATGATAGGCTAATTAAGGACACAATTCCCTTCACCATAGCTTCAAAGAAAACCAAAACCTAGGAATATACCTAACAATGGAGGTGAAGGACCTCTATAATGAAAATTATGAAACCCTAAGAAAGGAAATAGCAGAAGATATTAAGAAATGGAAGAACATACCATGCACATGGCTGGGAAGAATCAACATTGTTAAAATATCTATACTTCCCAAAGCAACCTACATATTCAATGCCATCCCTATTAAAATACCAATATCGTACTTTCATGACTTGGAAAAAATGATTCTGCATTTTGTATGGAACCATAGAAAAACCTGTATGGCTAAGGCAGTTCTTAGTAATAAAAACAAAGCCAGGGGCATCAGCATACTAGATTTTAGGCTGTACTATA
>NW_003852406.1:33495260-33496984 GCF_000181295.1 Otolemur garnettii | reverse complement strand
CTGTGATGCCATGGCACTCTACCCAGGGGGACAGTTTGAGGCTCTGTCTCAGAAAAAAAGAAGAGAAAAAAGCCAACAATCCCATATATCAATGGGAAAGAGATATGAATAGAATCTTCTCTAAAGAAGACAGACAAATGACTAATAAACATATGAAAAAATGCTCATCATCCCTAATTATTAGAGAAATGCAAATCAAAACCCTGAGATAATGTCTAACCCCAGCGAGAATGGCCCACATCACAAAATCTCAAAACCGCAGATGCTGGCATGGACGTGGAGAAAAGGGAACACTTTTATACTGCTGCTGGGACTGCAAACTAATACAACTTTTTAGGAAGGAAGTATGGAGAATCCTTAAGAACCCAAGCTAGACCTCCCATTTGATCCTGCAATCCCATTACTGGCCATCTACCCATAAGGAAAAAAATCCTTTTATCATAAGGACATTTGCACTGGACTATTTATTGCAGCTCAATTTACAATCACCAAAATGTGGAAACAGCCTAAATGCTCACCAACCCAGGAATGGATTAACAAGCTATGGTATATGTACACCATGGAATACTATTCAGCCATTAAAAAAATAGAGACTTTACAGCCTGTGTATTGACCTGAGTGGTACACATTATTCTTAGTAAAGCACCACATGAATGGGGAAGTATGAATTTTATTTACTCAATTTTAATATGAGGACAATTAATGACAAATAATGGCACAGTGAGAGCAGGGGAAGGGGAGAGCTGAGAGAGAAAGAAGGAGGGTGGGGTGGGGAAAGGAAGAGAGAGAGAGCAGGAGGGAGGGGAGTGGGATCTAGGTGTGTGCCACACCTTTTGAGGGCAAGACATGATTGTAAGAGGGACCTTACCTACCACATGCAATCAGTGTAACCTGGTTTCTTGTACCCACAATGAATCTCCAACAACAACAACAAAAATTAACCTATTTTAGACAGTACAATGAAAAAAAAAAGCAAAGAAAAAGAAAAGCATTATCTACAATGGGAGAAATATTAGAATGACTGCAGATCTTTCAGCCAAAACTTTTCAAGCCAGAAGAGGATGGTCATCAACCTTCAATCTTCTAAAACAAAACAACTTTTAGTGCAGGATCCTGTATCCAACTAAACTGAATTTCATTTGTGATGGAGAAATCAAATACTTTACTGATGTACACATTTGGAGGCAATTTGCCATAACAAAAACATCTGTCTAGGAAATACTCAGACCCATTTTCCATAATGACCACTACAATAGTCTACCACCAGAGTAATTTATTTTTTTTATTTTTTTATTTTTTGGATGTACTACATTTTGTTTATTTAGTTACCAGTGGCTAGGCACTTGGATAACGTTTACCCTGTGGTCACTGTACATGCTGCTGCTCCCAGTGAGAATGTACAAATGTGTCTTTAAGCCCATGCTTTCAATTCCTTTGTGTATATACCCAGAAGTAGAACTGTTGGATCATGTGGTAATTCTATGTTTAAAAGGAACCACAAAAAAGAATCGGAGAAGAACCATCAAACAGTTTACCATAGAGGCCGCACCATTTTACATTTCTACTGTCAGTGCACAAAAGTTCCAATTTCTCCACATCCTCACCAAGGCTTGTTATTTTCTGTTTTTGTTTTTGTTGTTGTTGTTGTTGTTGTTTTATAGTAGACATCCTAACAGGTGTCAGGTAGTATCATGGTTCTGACTTGCATTTTTCTTTTTTTTTTT
>NW_003852406.1:33434899-33494734 GCF_000181295.1 Otolemur garnettii | reverse complement strand
AGATACAATGGGATTTAAACCAACAAAGATAAGGAAAGACAAGGATGGATACTGCTATACACAAACACTCAACATGAAGAGATTTCAGTAATTAACATTTATGTGCCCTATTTGAATGCTTCTCAATTTTTAAAGCAAATCATAAAGGATATGAACATTTTGATATATCTTTCTGCACCAAAATAGTTAGACATTTTATACCCCTTTGTCAGTTCTGCATCGATCCTCCAAGGAGAAACTGAACAAAGAAATTATAGATTTAAACTTGACCCAGAACAAATGGACTTAACAGACCTCTACAGAACATTTCATCTTAATAAAACTGAATACATATTCTTCTCATCAGTCCATGTATCATCCTCTAAAATTGATCACAACTTAGGACCCAAATCTAACCTCAAGAAATTAAAATGACTAGAAATTATTTCTTGTATCTTTTTGGACCATCATGGAATAAAAGTTGAACTTAACACTAACAGAAATCTTCATACTCAAAGTCATGGAAACTATTTAGGAAACTATTTTAGGAAACTATTCAACCTTAGGCTGAATGATAGCTGTACAAAAGATGAGATAAAGAAGGAAATGATCAAATTTATGGAATAAAATGATAATTGAGACACAAACAATCAATTCCTGTGGAACACTGCAAAGGCAGTCCTAAGAGGGAAATTTATAGCTTTAGAAGCCTTAATCAAGGAAACAGGAAGAGAGACAGTCAACAACCTAATGGATCATATCAAGTAACTGGAAAAGGAAGAACAATTCAACCCCAAACCCAGCAGAATAAAAGACATAATCAAAATTAGAGCATAATTAAATGAAAATGAAAACAAAAGAAACATTCAGAATATCAATGAAACACAACATTGGTTCTTTCAAAATATTAATAAAATTGATAAATCTTTGGCTAGCCTAACCAGTAACAGAAAAGAAAAATCGCTAATAACATCAATCAGAAATGATAAAGGAGAAATAACAACAGATGCCACATAAATTCAAAAAATCTTAAATGATTACTACAAAAAACTCTATTCTAAGAAATATGAAAATCTGAGGAAATAGACCAATACCTGGAAGCATGTTACCTTCCTAGACTCAACCAGAAAGAAATAGAAATTTTAAATAGATCTACATCATCACTAAAATAGCATCAACTATACAAAATCAACTAAAAAAGAAAAGTCCAGGACCAGATGGCTTCACATCAGCATTCTACCAGACCTTCAAAGAGGAAATAGTACCCATATGACATAATCTTTTCCAAAACATAGAGAAAGAAGGGATCTTCCCCAACACATTCTTTGTAGCAAATATTACCTTGAATCCCAAATCAGGAAAGGACCCAACAAAGAAGGAAAACTGTAGACTTTATCATTAATGAATATCAATGCAAAAATATTCAATAAGATCCTAGCAAACAGAATTCAAGGACATATCAAAAAATTACACATCATGATCAAGTTGTTTTTAATCCCAGGGTTACAAGGTTGGCTCTACATACATAAATCTATCAGTATAACGCACCACACACTTAAAATAAAAGCAAAGTCTGTATGATCCTATAAATTCATGCAGAAAAGTTTTTGATAATATCCAGCATCCCTTCATGATTAGAGCACTTAAGAAAACAGGCTTAGATGAAGCATTTCTAAAATGAATAGAGGCTATCCTCAGCCAATATCATAGTGAATGGAGTAAAATTAAAAACATGTCCACTCAGATCTGGAACTAGACAAAGATGCCCATTGTTATCACTGCTATTCAACATAGTAATGGAAGTCTTAGCCATTGAAATCAGGCAAGAGAAGGGTATCCACAGTCTTCAAATGGGGTCAGAGGAGGTCAAAAATCTCATTTTTTGTGGATGACATGCTCTTATGCATGCTCTTTTGTGGTCAACCACAAAACTCTTAGAAGTGATCAAGATATAGCAATATTTTGGGATTCAACATCAGTACTTACTGAACAAGAAATATAGCAATGTTTCAGTATAGAAAATCAGTAGATTTTATGTATACCAACAGTAGTCAAGCCAAAAATATAGTCAAGGACTCTATTCCTGTTATAATAGTGCCAAAGAAGGGAATTTATCTACCAAAAGACATAAAAGTTCTCTATAATGAAAATTATGAAACCTTGAGAAAAGAAATGGCTGAAGATGTTAACAAATGGAAAAACATACCATGCTCATGGCTGGGAAGAATCAACATTGTGAAAATGTCCATACTACCCAATGCAATCTACAGATTTAATGAAATCCTTACCAATATGGAATCAGAGAAAACTTCAAATAGCCAATAATTTACTTAGAAATGAAAACAAATCAGGGGGCATCATGTTATCAGATTTCAGTTTATACTACAAATCTATAGTGATCAAAACAGCATGATACTGGCACAAAAAGAGACAGGTAGATATATGGAACAGAATAGAGAATCTAGAGACAAACCCAGCCATATATTGTCATTTGATCCTTGATAAGCCTAACAAAAATACACATTGGGGAAAAGATTCCCTATGCAACAAATGGTGCTGGGAGAACTGGCTAGTGATCTATAGAAGACTCATACTTAAACCTCACCTTTCACCACTAACAAAAATTGATTCTCACTGGATAAAAATTTAAGACATGAAACTTTAAAAATACTAGAAGAATGTGCAGGGGAAACACCTGAAGATATTGGCATGGGAAAATATTTTGTAAGGAGGACCCCCTGGCAATTGAAGCAACACCAAAAATATATTACTGGGATATGAACAAGCTAAAAAGCTTCTTCACAGCTAAGGGCACTGCAATTTAATCAAATAAACAGCCTTCAGAATGGGAGATTTTTGCATGTTATGATTCTAACAAAGGTCTGATAACTAGAATCGACAGAGAACTCAAATTAATCACTAAGAAAAGAACAAACAACCCCACTTCTTTGTGGGCAAGAAACTTGAACAGAAACTTCTCTGAAGATGACAGGCAAATGGCCAACAAACCTACTAATCATCTTTAATCATCAGAGAAATGCAAACCAAAACCACTTTGAGATATCATCTAACTCCAGTAAGATTAACCCACATCACAAAATCCCAAAACTGCAGGTGTTGGTGTGGATGAGAGAGAAGGGAACACTGCTACAGTGCCGGTGGAATTGCAAACTAATGCAGCCTTTTTGAAGAGAAGTATGGAGAATTCTCAAGGAACCAAATGTTGACCTACCATTTGATCCTGCAATTCCATTACTAGGTATGTACCCAGATATCAAAAGTCATTTTACCACAAAGACATTTGCACCAGATGTTTATTGCAGTCCAATTCATTATTGTCCAGTCATGGAAGCATCCCAAATGCCCATCAACCCATGAATGGATTAACAAATAGTGGTATATGTATACCATGGAATACTATGCAGCCATAGAAAATGGAGACTTCATATCTTTTGTGTTTACCTGGATGGAGTTGGAACATATTCTTCTTAGTTAAATATCTCAAGAATGGACAAAATGTATACAATGTACTCAATACTGTTATGAAAACAATATATAATTACTTACACATTCATATGAATGATAAAACACAAATATAGTCCAGAAAGAAGAAGGCAGAGGAGGGAGAGGTGAGTGGAGTGTGGGTATTTTATGGGACTCTCACTTAGGGTGCACAATGCAAAGATGCATTTCAAAACAACTAAGAGTTTATTACAATTTAGTTAGGTAATGGTTATGTAAATCAAATCATGTATATCAAATCATCTTGATATACAATGTGAAATGCTTAAATCAAATTGATAAAAAACCATAAATGGTTGGGAAAAAACCATAAATGTATACAGTTATGATTTAAAGATTAAATTAAAAACAAATTGTATGAATGCAAAAAAAGTACATTTACAGTTATAAATTTGTCTGTAAGCAGTTAGCTGTATCTTATAGTTTTGTAGATTTTTGTCTTTTCATATTTATTTATTACAAAATATTTTTAATTTTGTCTGTGTATTTTTGCCCAATCTATTACTTATTTAGGAGTGTGTTTTTCAACTTGCACATATTTTGAAATTTACAAAATTTCTATCATTGATTTATAATTTAATTCCACAGTGTTAAGAGAATATATGACTTTATTTAAAAAATTACCGATGTTCATTTTATGACTTAATGCATGTTCTGTTTTTGAGGATCTTTCATGTGCTCTTTAAATAATGTATTGTGCTGTTGTTGATTTCAATCGATGACTAGTGGGACTAGTTGTTTCATAATCATGTCCAAGTCTTCAGTTTTCTCATTGATTTCCCACCTGGTTCATCTATCTGTTATTGACAATGGAGTAATTAAGTTTCCAGGTACAATTGTTGAATTATCTACTTCTCCTCTCAGTTTTACTAGTGTTTTGTATAATTGTTATATTTTCCTGATGGATTAACCCTCTTATTATAAAATATCCTTCTTTGTCTTCAGTAATAGTTGTTGTCATGAAGTCTGTTTCCTCTGAGATTAGTATAACCACAGCAATGCTTTTTTGGTTAGCACTTCTGATTTTTTTTACTTTCAACCTACTTGTCTTTCGATCTAAATTCTGTCTGTTGTATAGAACACATAGTTGGATTATATTTTTTCTCTTTTAAAAATCCATTCTGATGATCACTATCTTTTGATTGAACTATTTAATCAATTTTAATCAATAAATCTAGCTCTCTTCTCATTAGTTTTTACCATAATCTTCCTTTTTTGTTTAATCCACTTTATCATTACATTTCAAGGTAGTTTCTTTTAGAGAGCATGAAATTGGATCACTTTAAAAAAAAAAAACCTTCATTTATCCATTCAAAAAAATATGTATCATTAACATCAAAGGTTTGTCAAATTATCCCTGTAGTTTTACCAATCTTTGGTTTCTGTTTTTGAGGCTACATTATGGGATGCATAACATATTAAGACCTGTTACATATTGTGAATTAAAACATTTTTCACCATGTAGGAAATCACCCTAGTCTCAATAGTATTTTTGTCTTAAAGTAAATTTTGTCTGATTAGCAACTACATTAACATTAAGTTATAAAACTTACATTTGGTTTGTTATTGTCTGGTATGCCATGTTTAGCCTTTTACTTTCACATGACAACTTTCTGTGTCTTTACCTTTTGAGTCTGTTGGGTGTAAACAGCTTATAGTGGAATTTTCTTTTATTTAATCTAATATGACAGTGTTCGCCTTTTAAATGGTGAGTTTAATTCATTTACATGTGTCATTGTTTTTCCTGTACATTTTCTCCCACTTTGATCTATTTCTCATATTCTGGTCTATGATTTTTTTCTTCTCTTGTTTTTACTTTTAATTTGTTTGAGATTTTATTTCTTACTCCATTTTTCATTCAGCTGGACTTAATATTATATTTTTACTTCTATTTTAAATAGTTGTCCTTAGATTATACTATGAATAAGTCTAAAATTAATCTATATATGAAAAGTATAACTTGAGGATACTTTTGTTATTCCTGTATGAGTTATGTGAGGCTAAGTTATTTCATGATAACAAGCAACCTCAAAAATATTTGTTTTAAAATATCTAAAGTTGGGGGTGGTGCCTGTGGCTCAAAGGAGTAGGGCACCTGCCCCATATACCGGAGGTGGTAAGTTCAAACCTGGCCCTGGCCAAAAACTGAAAAAAAAACAAACAAGAACAAAAAAAACTAAAGTTTTTTTTTTTTTTAAAGTACATGTGTGACATGATTTGGGTGGGGGACGTTTTGTGCCTCCTTCACTCAGTTCCATTCAGATTGATGGAGCAGCTTCTACCTAAAAAACTGGGGTCTCATAAAAAAGGAAGAGGAGATATTGGCAAAAGGGGATGATGGTTGCCAAAATTTCCACATAGAAAAAATACATATCATATTATGTATCATATAATGCTCATTTTTTGCTTATCAGAGGAAGTTAGATGACTAAGTCTGATGTCAATAAAGCTGAAAATGTAATTTTCTTACTGGGAGGCTCTGCAAATATTTTTAAGATAATACAATCTAATAGACTCATCTGCCCTCCCCTTACACAAAATCCATTTAACACCCTTTTTCCCAAGAGAAGTAATCCCAACACCCATACAATCACTGTACAGTACAACCTCTGTATGTTGACTCTCAAATAACTGTAATTGATTGGTCAACATAAGGAACTAGACCTACCGTACTTATAGATGCATATAGATTTCTTTCTTGTGCAACTTTTATTAGAGAAAATCATACATAATCAAAACAGTAAAATCAAATATATAGTAACATACAAAATCAACACATTTACTGTTTTCTCATGGTTTAATCATTCTGTCTGAAGAAAGAGTCAATCTTGGCCTGTTTCTATTCTTTTTACAAACGTAAGTAGAGAAAGCTCTCTTAACACTTGTCACACCATTCAGCATCCCTGGGAATTTTTCCATAGCAAATGACTTCAACTGCATTATCAGATGCCTGACATTCTATTTGTTTGGAGTCTCTATAATTTAGGTGTCATACTCACTTGTTTCTTCTGCTTCATGTCCTTTTACACTGGCACACTGTATTTCAGTGTACTTAGAAAATTGCTTCTGGGTCAGGTTTGTTACACGTTGCCACCTCCATCATCCATTGCCCTTCAAAACTCTTCAAATTTTGCCATGAGAGATAGACTGTCTGATGGGGCCCAAACTTTGTACTCTTTGGTTATGACAAATCTAACTTTCTTGAAACACTTCTGTATCATTTCTTGTTGAACTTTATTCCAAACAGAACTGATCCAGAGGCCAGCAGCCAGAGTGTTAACTGATGCAGTGAATAAAGTTGATTCCACAGTTGGCCCACAGATCTATATTTCAGTAATGACCCAGTGCAGAATTAGAGCTAGGAAGCATATTTTAAATGTTTTGACAATGCCTTGGTCAAGAGATTGGATGTTTGAGGTCATATTTTGAGGCAGAAATTTTAGTGTCACATTCATGAGATGAGTCACTTGTGGGTGGCCAGGACTGTTGTCAACTGTTAGTAGAATAGAATATTTCCTCTTCTTCATTTCTCAAACAATACTCCTTACCCAATTCTCAGAAAAGTCACCAGTTATCCATGCACATTTGTTTAATCTCCAAGTGACCAAGTTTTCAGGCTTCAGGTTCTTGAATGTGCATGGCTTTGCTGGTTTACCAGTTACTAAGGGATTAAGTTTCTGGTTGAGCTAGTGCAAAACAGAACTTTGAAATGTTCTTTAGAAATTTTTTTGCTCTTACATTTGTCACCATTTATGGTGAGGCTCTTTGTCAGGCATCACCTTAAGAAAGAGTCCACAGTGGGCAGTGTTAAAGATGTCATCATCTTTGAAGCCTCTGATGAAGTTCTGGAACTTTTGAATGAACTCTTCCACAATTTCTACTAGAACTTCATGGGATTCATTGCACAAGACTTTGAGAGATCTTATGTTGCAGTTTAAAATTCTCAAGCCAATCTCTTGATGTGGAAATCTATAACCCCAAATTCCTGTGGGAATTTTTTAGCAACTTTTTGGATTATCAGCCCAGAGATTCAGACATAACTGCCCCTATTTGTGTGTACCAGCTTAATGTGGCTTCATTGATTTAATCAAAGGAAATTTTCCTCCCTTTCCACTTTAGGTCTCTTCTTTATGTTTTTGCATATTGCTAAGTGTGGTCTTGCTAAATGTACCACCATCTTTCTTTGGCTGCTGCTTACCAGAAAATGTAGAAGATCGACCTTTTCCTTGAACATCAATGCTTTAAGTTCTTTCCTTTGGGCAATCATGTTTCCATTAGCTGTGAAAATTTTCAATAACTGTAGGAAGACCATACAATTCGGACCAGTCCTTCATATGGAAAACAATCTTCCACAAAATGTGATAAACAGTTGAATGTCAGACCTAATCCAACACATGGTAATAAAATATGAAAAAAGAACTTATGCTAAAGAAAAATATGTTACACCTAAGGGGAAAAGCCCACACCTACTCCTTGGTGTACAGTAGATTCCATTGGTCAAGATATTCAGGGCAAATTAATATTGTGTGTTACAGTTCAAATGCTCAAAATACAACTTACAGAGATGGTCAATATATAGTAATCAGTTTTCCATTGAGTACATGTGGTACATGACCAGTCTGTGAAAATCAGGTCAACTTAAGGAGGTGGTGAACTATGGATATTCCACTGTATTAGGTTCAAAATTTAGGATCTTGTAATATTTTTCCTGTCATTTTTTTCTCTGGATCAAGAGCTCTTTGCAAACTCAGCAAACAATAGGGGACAAGAACTGAATAACCACCATATACACCCATATTCAGAAAGAATGAGGCTCACTGCAATTAGTCTTCCAGAGAAGTTTTGAAATCATATTATTAGGATATTCTAGAGACCCCCTACTTCAGGAGTAGATACCATTTATTCTTTTCCTTTAAACTCTGTCCTCTGGGAAGTCTTTGCATTTCCATTATTCTTCCAAGAAAGTGCTGAAGAATATGTCCTCCTTGGAGACAGAACCTCTTTTCCTGTTTCTTGCAGATGGAATACTGGGGGCAATGGCTGGTCTAAGTGATTTTTTTTTTTTTTGCAGTTTTTGGCCGGGGAACCCACCACCTCTGGCATATGGGGCTGGCGCCCTGCCCCATTGAGTCACAGGTGCTGCCCCTGGTCTAAGTTTTGATTAAAGTCTATTAGTTGAGCTGCATCCCTTCATAACAACATTCATTAAAAACTTAGCTGACTCTTATATATTTCATTCCTGTCAGCTCCATATACCAGTAGTCACACCCAAAACTATTTTTGAGACCGTAATATCTTAAGGATCTGAACAGATATAGAGCAATTCATTAAAAAATGTTTATCTCATTTTTTAGATAAATGGAAAGTGGAAAATGGAGGGTGATAAAGGGGGGCTTTAGCAGTTTATGCTGGATATGGCACTATTGTTCAAACTTTTATAAGAATATATTTTTTATTATTTATGTAAATTAATACATTGGATAAATAACATAATACGTAAGTAAAGGGCATAATGAAAATTTACAGGCAATGAGAAGCCTGAGAAGGGAAAGAAAGACTAAGTACAAGAAGAGTGTTCATGATCATGGTCATCAAATATTAAGGTGGCTGTCAAGATAAGAAAGTCCTACACTTATTCTCCACACCAGGAGGATGGCAAAAGAAAAAATAAAAATCAGTTCATCTCTTAGAGCTAAATACAGATGGAATGGGTTACTTGTAAGATATAATTAATTTCCTGGCCATAGAGATTGTGAGGAGTAAATCTTAGCCATAATAAAAGTTTGAACTAGAAGAAATGTAATCCATTTTTTTCATATGGAAGTTTCTTGGACAGCCCTAATTTTGGCTTTTGATTGACCATCCCTAGAAGTCACCACATATATTTTGAAATAAATAGTTCCTGCAATTGAGCAGCTCCTAGAGAGCCTCCCAGGAACATTTGGGTCTTAGCTATTGATTTATTCTGCTTTTAAATATACTCCTGGTATCAAATTCCTTAAGAGCTCCTTCAAGAGGAAAACACCAGCCACATCTAAATCACCCAGCCTTCCACAAGAGGAGTGTTATCTCTCAGGCTCTTCCATTGAGTTTCAGACCAATTACTTACTTCCCTAAGTTCGCAGGAAAATAATGAGAAGCCCTGGAGTATTAGGTTTTAAATATATTTATGCCCTCTTTCTTGAGGCAAGCATACATAATCTGTCCCACATCCACTCATGTTTTATTTGGCCAAAGCAAATCAGTTGGCCATGTTCAACTTCAAGGGGTGTGAGAAGCATAATTCTCTTGCAAAAATGGAAGGGGAAAGTAATCAGAAATACTGAGGAAGATCAGTAGCATTTATCACACTGAGAAACCCTCACCGTGGCAACTTTTATGGGCATTCCTAAGACTCTGTGGCTTTTTCAAATCTTGAGTTAATTATACTACATATAATGCTGCTGTTCTGTATCAGCAATACAGGAATGAAACACTCAAAACAGTTTTTAAAAAGTTTATGTTTACTCAGACTTTGAGACAAAAGTTTTAGTGTAAGGATTTATTTGTTAGGTGAAGAGGAGGCTAGCAGGAGAACGGGGGTGCGATGGAGAAGGGGGGGGAAAGTCAGGTGTCCTCATGCTTATGAAAAATGACCACAGATTTTTGGGAACAAGTCTACTTTCTCAAGTTCGAATTCAGGCAGGCTTTGTGACTTGCCTTGATCAACATAACACTGTGGACATGATATTGGGACTAGGCCTTAAGAGGGAGGCCTTGCTGTTTATTGTCTTACCTTCTTGGAAATGCTCTGTAACCACCATATGAAGGAACCTACACCAGTCCCTGGAGGATGAGACCACGTGGAGAGGAAATGAGTTATTCTAGCTCCAGGTTTCCTAGAGAACCTCGAGCTAACTGATCCTCCAAGTGACTGTAGCCAAATGAGTAATCCTGGTTGAAACCAGTAGAAGACATGGCCAGCTAAGCCCAACCAAAATTGCTGGCCCATGCAACTATAAACACATGAAATGTTTAAGCCACTCTAAGTTTAATTAGGTTCCTGTGCAGGGAGTAGATGACTGAAAATAGGTGACTAGAGTTTATTACACATGAAAAAACTGAGTATGTAAAATGGTTGGAAATACATGCCTTAGAGTTTAACCCACCCAAAGAGCTGTGGTGTTTCATTACCAACTCTTGAGAGTCACTGGTTGAGATCTGCTCAATGGCAGAGAATGTTAATTCCGCAGCACCATTGGCTTGCTACAGCTTCCAAGGCAAAGCAGCCTTCCAAGGTACCAGAAAAAGTCTTTAGGAACAGGGTACAAGTCCTGGCAGCTGTACCAGAACACACTCTAACTAACTTCCAAGGGACATGAGCAGAATTTTGAGAGCAACAGTTACTATGTACTTATTGAATGACTCTTTACAAAAGTGTAGTCAAGGAAAACCACAAGAAACAGTTTAATATCAAGAGTACCACTACCCACTCTAGCTGGAGGGGAAAGAGGAGGAGGTGGTTACCAGAAACCTGTAAGGAAATGTGCTATATGAAAAGGGCCACCTGTCAGGAGCTGAAACTGGCAGTGAAGGGAGGCAGCTGTCCTGCAAGGGACCCAGATGACTAAAGCACTGAAACAACCCCCTGCTCTTTACGCTTTTCCCCTAGCACATCCCAGACTTTTGTTTTGGCAAAGTTCACTGCATACTGGACTCTTTTCCCTTTTGCAATAATTATTACCGAATTAAATCTGTCCTTACCACCTTTAACTAGTGTCTGGCTTTCTATATCTTTGACAGAAAAGACCAGGGGAATAAAAACCTAGACTGTGCTCTACTTCCTTCTTCCAATCTCCTGCTGGGCCTTTCCATTGGTTGAGTCCAGTTATATGTGAGGATACAATTGACACAGAACAAGAACAGCTTACTGGGTCATGGGATGATAGAGAGACAATGGAGAATAAAATCTGGAGCGGGGGAAAGGAAGACTTAGCACACATTTTTTTATGTGAAACTCAGTGCAGCTATGGCCAGTATCTATACCCATCCCTGCCCCCAGACTCTGTTATTTAATGGCCCGTCCAAACAACTAATCTGTGTACATGGGTTGGATTTGCAGTTTATTATGTGAATTAATCAGCTAGGATTCTCAGAGCTGGAAGGGACAGGATGAGATAGAAGATTTCCATTTCTTATCATCATTTTGGAGACAAAGAGAAACTGGTTGAGATAAAGGAGGGATCACTGGCAAGCTCAGACCCAGACTTCTTCTATATTTGCATTAGAGTTCATCAAAGAACTAGCCATCTCTAAAGTGAAGACACTTTCTAGGAGGCTGTGGTCAGTGTTCTTGGGTGGGAGGCTACACTCTTGACTTTACAGATTGAATCGATGAACAAAGACTCCTGACTTCTTGTAAGGTTATGATACACTTGCGGTTATTATCCTCTTGCATTTTTCCATGAGGGTGGACATTAATTGGCTATTTGGAGCTCATTCTTGTTAACTAGGACAAGATTAGCAGAGGTCAAGCTGTGGATTTTTGGGCTACTATAACAAAGTAGCTTATAAACAACAGGAATTAATTTTTCATGGTTCTGGAGTCTGGAAGTCCAAGATCAGGGAGCCAGAATGGTTGGGTCCTGGTGAGGGGCTGCTTCTAGGTTGCAAACACCTGCCTTCTGGTTATATCTGCATGTGGGAAGAAAGAGCAAGGGAACTTCTTAGGATCTCTTTTATAAGGGCACTAATCCTGCTCACAAGGGCTCTACCCTCATAACCCAAAAATCTCCCAAATCTCCACCTTCATGACATAAAAATCTCCCAAGAAATCTGATATCATCACACTGGGGACAGAGATTTCAACATATGAATATTACAAATGGTCAGTCCATAATAAAGATGTGGTGTTGCTGTGATTACAGCTGCATTCTTCTCTGCCTTGAGGACAATTTCAATCCAAGGCTCAGCCCTTGGTCCTCTTGCAGAGTGAGGATTCTAGGGGCAAGGGTGGCAGTTATACTCTGGAGCCTCCATTTTACCACCCTTTCCCCATGGATTAGGTAAAGCCTGCTCTCTGCACACTGAGTCTCTCAAACCAACAAGTATTGCTCTATATCTTGACTAGTTCCAAGTACAAGGGGGCTGCTCACATCCTTTCTTTCAGGTCCCCGCTTTCTTTCCTCTCAAACCATCTCTTTCTCTCTTCTCCTTCTTCCCTTCTCTTCTTTCATTTTTTTCTCTATGCCTCTTCCTTATTTTTTGCTTAGGATGTTCACCTATTTATTTATATTTCTTTTTTTTTTTTTTTTTTTTTGAGACAGAGCCTCAAGCTGTCCCCCTGGGTAGAGTGCTATGGCATTACAGCTCACAGCAACCTCCAACTCCTGGGCTCAAGCGAGTCTCCTGCCTCTGCCTCCCAAGTAGCTGGGACCACAGGCGCCCGCCACAACGCCCGGCTATTTTTTGGTTGCAGCCGTCATTGTTGTTTGGCAGGTCCGGGCTGGGGATTCGAACCTGCCACCTTAGGTGTACGTGGCTGGCGCCTTAGCCGGTTGAGCTATAGGCGCCGAGCCTATTTATATTTCTAAAAATTTATTTTTAGAGAAGTTTTAGGTTCACATAAAAATTGAGCAGAAGGTCCAGGGATACTACATATATTTTTTGTTCCCCAGCCCCCATGCAGGGCCTTCCCCATTATCAACATCCAAAATCCATAGTTTACATCAGGGTTCTCTCTTGGTGGTATACTTTCTATGATGATATTATGATGATTATCCACCATTACAGAGTATTTTCACTGCTTTAAAAATCCTCTGTGCTTCTCCTATTCATCCCTCCCTACCACCCAACTGTTGGTAATCACTGATCTCTTTACTGTCTATGTATGTCTACTATGGAGTTTTGCCTTTTCTAGAACATCATATAGTTAGAATTATATAGTATGTAGTCTTTTTAAATTGTCTTCCTTTACTTAGTAATAACATGCATTTAAGTTTCCTTTATATATTTTCAGGCCTGATGGCTCATTTCTGTTTAATGCTGGAATGACACTTCATTTATTTATTCATCTTGATTGCCTCTAAGTTTAAGGATTTTTAATAAAGCTGCCATAAACATCCATGTCCAGGGTTTTCATGGACATGTTTTCAAATCCTTTAGATAAATGCCAAAGAGCTCAATTGCTGTATTATAGGGTGAGAGTGTGTTTAGTTTTGAAAAAACTATTAAGCTATTTTTCAAAATGTCTACCATTTTGCATTTCCTATAGCAATTAATGAGAATTTCTGTAGCTTCACATTCTTGCCAGAATTTGAAGTTGTTCATATTCTAGATTTTGGTAATTCTAATAAGTGCATAATGATATCTCACTGTGGTTTTCCTTTCTTTTTCTATGTTTATTTCCCCTCCTTTTTTCGCTACCAGTTGTTCTGTCCATCTTTTTGTCCTTTACTCTATCTTTATTTTGATGTTCTGTCCTTACCATTTATCCCTAGAGATATTTTCTAATGTGACATGCTTGACTAAGAGGAGGTGAGAACTGTAAGAATTTTTAAGTTAGAGAATATCTTCAAAAGTATAATAGCTAATATAATCTCTTTTATCTTATTGGTGTGCTTTGCTTTACATTTAATATTGAAATTAACACCTCAAATTTACCTCTTATATGGGAAGTAAGATGCCTGGAAAACTAAAGTCAGTGATGGACCAGAACACAGAGATCTTTCCTGGGTTGTGGCATATGAATCAACATATTCATTTACTCCACATTTACTGAGATCTCAGTAATAATGGCATGAATAGCTATCCTCATGATTCATTCTCTTGGCTGTCTCAGCATGTGAACGAGCTCATGTGCTGTCAGAAGTGTATGTGTGCATGCATGTGTATGTGTGTGTGAGAGAAAGAATAAAAATATAGAGATAGATAGAACTATTTTCCTCCAAGAATGTCTCCCCTTGAGGTAATCATCTTTCAGGTATTTGAAAATCTCTCTATGCTTTAAAAGAGAGGTCAGAACATAGCAGAGTTTATCATCTCATCTTTTAAATTAGCATTCTTGCTGTCTAATGTTCATTTTAGAGATGCAGCTTCTTGGCAATGGGCTTTTTTAAAAATAAAGACAGAGCTAACTAAACCCCTTTTGCATAAACAATAATCCTTCCCAGATGATGGGGGTGAAGTCTTGTCTAAAAGAGATGATCATCTATCTCCATGGATTTAACTATTTGCCTCACATTATTTCACTTAGAGAGACAAGCTTATTCTTCCGTAGCTATCTGGTGCCTCACTTGTCACTTGCATGACTAGTTTGCAAGGGCAACTGATTAGTATCAGGAAAAATGGAAATATACTAGCCAAATTTAACAAAATATGTGTTCAATATGTGAATAGTATTGAAAAGGAGTAACTTAATTTGGAAACATAAAACTGCTTTATTTTGAATCTGTGAGTCTTGTGAAGTATCACTTCTCACAGAAGATCAAATTTCTCTTATACTTTAAAGAAAATGAATATTATTGAAAGATACACCATATTTGATAATAATACCTTACCCTAGAACTCCCTCACCCCTGCTGAATGGTCTTCATTTTCATTTATAAAACTAAGACTTAAATTTTCAACTAAGCTTGAAGAAAGAAAGTTTCTGGTTTTGCTTAGGAAACAAGCTAGATTTATTGAAATGCATACAATAAGGAGACAATAAGTTCAAAGCACACACAATTTTAAGATTAAAAAGTAAAGTTATCATAACAATAAAACTAAACAGGGTGGTGCCTGTAGCTCAAAGGAGTAAGGCGCCGGCCCCATATGCCAGAGATGGCGGGTTCAAACCCAGACCCAGCCAAAAACTGCAAACCCCCCCCCAAAACCAACTAAACATGAACATATTTACTTGATCACTATATGTCTTTGAACTGCATCATGCCTTTTGAATTGAATAAATTTTTTTAGTTTAGAAGTTTTGTTTTATAGAAATTTTTTTAATGTAAAGCAGGTTAATATTTTTTAAATCAATATTTCATTTATGATTCATGCTTTGCTAAAGTGCATAATGTAATGCTTTAATGGGTAGAAATGGATCATGGCAAGGAGGTCAGAAAGCATGGCAAGGAGGCCATTAATAATACACGCTCTGCAAGGTAATCGACAGACAGTGAGTAGATGACTCTTTAGAATATTACTGCAGGGGCTGGTGTATGGGAAGGGCACAAAAATAGCACTAATTTTAATAACAGCATATGTCAAATAAGCACACATATTTGTGTGAATATTATCAAGTCTTTGCCTTCAACAGATAGTTTTTCTACTCATTCAAATACAGTAGGTAGTTAATTATAGAACTACATGTGATTAAAGAAATCATGGACAATAAAATGTGCTAGAAGCCCTAACTGTAGGAGGTTCTGAGCATGAAATTCCTTTGCTAGATGCTTTGCTATTTACATTTTCCTAGTTTCCTATTTAAAATTCAGGCATCTGAATATTTACCTTTTTTGACAATGCTACAGTGTACAACTTTGAGAAATATTTGCCTGATGGATAGGGAAAGCAGAAGTTTATTCTTAAATGTGTACAGCACATACTTATACAATTGCATTTTATCCTCGTGACAATCCCGGAAGGTCATTGGGATAGGCAATATTATGCTCATTTTACTGATGAGGTCCAGCGTATGCATTGATTAGTGCAAGATCTTAGAACTAAGAAGTGATTGACTTGGGGTACAATTTTAAGTTTTCTCACATCTATATTTTCCTCTATTCTTTGATGCAGTAACATAGGTTGGAGGTGAAAATGAGAGAGAGAGAGAGATTCTGTCACTAGTATGGTATCTTTCACCTGGAACTTGTATTTATTTTCATCATTTATTTTTCAGTGATGCGCACTGGAACCAGCTCATCCTGTCTTTCAAGAGCTGATTTTATGCATATCTTTCAACCTCAGCGTTCAATGATGCCATGCTAGTAGGCTGAAATAAGTGGCTAGTAGGCCATGATGGAAGTATTTGTGCCATAGAAATTGGCAAATGCTACAAATCAGGGCTTTTATCTGGAGACCAGTTGAAGCCATTTACTACTACAGCACTATTTTTAATGTAATTTAAATTTTTATACCAGGAATCGCTGGACACTTTAAAGTCTGCATTTTTGCTAAAATTCGGACTAAAAGTCAAGTCATTATCTTAATTAACTATGGCCTGAGAAAAGGTGAGAGGAAGCTCAGAGAGTTTGGCCTTCCCTTTCCTTTGCTGTGACATTCCAGGAACGCCATGTCATTACTTCTCCAGACTGTATAATGAGATGTAAAGGTTTATGTAACTGAGCTGAGTGGGGTAAGCTACTGATACATACTCAGAAAAGGACTCTTCCCTGCCTAACTCACTCTACTTAATGCAATAATTTCCAAACATGTCCTTGATCTTGTCTGCCAAGAATTACAAATATTTAACTGTACAACACACACACATGCATACATATATGTATATACAAACATATATGTATTATGACATGTGTACACATTGGGATTGTATGTGTACATACTCATATATATTTTTATAAATTACATACATTACTAATAAATGTCAGTTATATATTAAATAGAAAGTTTACAAAATAAAAATGTTAAACTAAATAAGCTATTAAAATTGTTTTTAATTATCTAACTTAATTTTACTCTTATTAAATGTTTTCAATCACAGTAGAGTATTAAAATGTTTTATAAAAGGTGCATCATTTTTTGAGTGTTAGTTAACATTTTTTGATATAGTCATTCAAAGATTATGGTTCTAAGTTCAGTTAATTTTGATACTTTGCTAAAATGCCTCTCAGCACTTGATAGCTATGGCTACCTCTTTGCAGTTACAAAATACATAGGAGGGAGGGATAAAGGAACATGGGTGACTAGAGGCAGCTTTCACCAGAGGCTCCTGTTCAGAGGGAGAGATACCGGACAGAAGTGGACTTAGTGAAGCTAAAGTTGGGGAGCTGAGCTGAAAAAGAAGACAACAAATGCACATCATCTCTGCTGAGGCAAGTTGTGACACCAAGTTAGAGGATCTAAGAAAACAAATTCCAAGTACAAAAACCATCACGAAGACAACAAGAGACCCATCCCCCAAGCGGGAGGTTTGCTGTGAGCTCTGTGCAAGGGAGAAGGGAACAAAAGACCTCTCATTTTACCCCATGGGAGAGAGCCAGTAAACACTAGGCCTCTTCCTCCAGGGAGGCCCCAGTTATGAGCCTAAGCATCATCCTACCTGGCATAAAATTGAATAAATATTTTCCCTACAATTCTAAATTCCCAGTCCACCCTTCCCCCCTTGCCTGGTGATCTGAAGGGCTTCCCCCTGCAGAGCTCAGAGTGTTTGGCAATTCCCTTAGTAGCCAGGGCATTGGGTGGGCCACTGGACAAAAGCACAGAAACAGTGACTGCTGTAGAAGGTGGGGAGTATGGGAAGAGAGGAATGTGCAGGGGAGAGAGATGCATAGCAATGGTGGGTGGCAGTGGGCTATCTTTTCTGACTTGGTGGGTCACCAGAGGAGTCCAGGCTCCATTTTCTTGGGTTTGCAAGACAGAACTGCCTGTGGATTTCTACTGTCAGGCTCCTGGAGACCATTTGAACTCTCCCTGTTGAGCAGTGATTGTACCAACTAGGATAATCTAATAAAAACTCTCAACCTGAGCTTTTCACCTGAGGACCCTCAGAGGTTGAGTGGCAGTTGTTTTGTAGCGGGAGAGACTGATTATCCCCCTCCAGCTGTCACTGGTGGGGTGGGTTGGGGTGTTGCAGTTGCTTGTATCTCTCCCCAGCTGATATTTCACCTTTATGCCATGATCTGTTAGGATTGAGTAGAGGTTGGCTGATTTTAAGAAAGATCCATCTTGCACTATTTCACTAAGCAGGTCTTCAGAGTCTCTGGGCTGGTTAACCCCACTTCCTGGGGCCCCCAATCCAATCTCACTGTACCAGTTTTAATTGCCAAATTACAGAAAATAGTCATGGGGTGGAACCAGTGGGAGAACTCTGGTAACATGAATCATCAGAGTAGATCAACTCCCCAAAGGAATGGCAAAGGTGTCAGGGTCCCACTCCAGGAGCAGGGTCCCCTAAGGCCTGTAGAAACTGGTGGTGATTGACTGAAGAAATATAGAGTATGGTACAGAAAGAGACATAAGACATAGAGTAGAATTACAGATGGGATCTCAGGGGTCCACTGTCCATTTGTGGGCTTCTGGCAATGGCCCAGAGTGCTCCACTCTGGTTTTATTGAAGTCTATTTGCCCAGAGGGTAAGATGAGGAGGGAACGATGATGCCAGCAGTTTCTCTGATTGAGCATACCAGCTCCTATTGTTATTATTATTAACCTTAAGAGTAGCCTTCAGAAATATGAAATATGAGCCTTGTATTGGGAGAGGCTCTTGCTTAAGATCAGACATACAGATTTCTAGGGAGGTGTCAAACCCTGCTAGTTCTCTGTGGAGTAAAATTCCACCATCGTTAATCTCCTCTGAGGAATTGGTGGGAAGGAAGCATTTTCCTCCCATCACCACCACAGAGGATCTTCCCCTACAATAAGTGATAGGAGCTCTCTGCCCATATCTCAGGGCTTGAGCTAATCCCTTGATCTGTGCCACAGGCAAATGTAAATCCAGGAAATACCCTGGAAGATGTATCTTTTTCTAGGACTTGCCACAGTCTCTGTGGCCATTATTTTCCTCAGAGTGCTCACAGACCCTGCATGGTATTTATAAGCTGTCCCCAAACACCCAACAGGCTAGAATTTCAGAAAAGGCAAGAAGCTTGCTAGCAATGGCTAGCTTAAATGTAAACTAGCTGACTTTTCTTTGTTCAGACTCACTCAGCTTACTTTTTAAGATTACTCTTTTTCTGGGGATGCTTTCTTTCTCTTGCCAAGAAGGGGGTCTTAGTCCCCATTCTCTAAGCACAAAGGAGATATAAAAGAAGATTCCATTCATAGACAAAGGGCTGAATTGTCAGAAATGTAACTCAGCGTCTGGATGGCAAATAAGATGAATAGAATGGAGGAAAGGATGGAAATAGAAATCCAAAGGGTAGTTCAAAAGTTGTTTAAAGAAATTAATGAATTCAAAGATAAAGTCTACAAGGGTAAGGACATAATGAGAAAAGATATGGTAGAGCCCAAGGAAGTGAAAAATTATTTGAGGAGCTTCAAAATATAGTAGAATCCCTCAGTAATTGAGTTGAACAGGCAGAAGAAAGAATCTCAGAAATAAAAGACAAGGCTTTTGAACAATCCCAAGCATTCAAAGAGGCAGAAAAATGGAAAACAAGAATAGAACATTTCCTGAGAGAAAGCTGGAATCATTCTAAAAGATCAAATGTCTGACTTATAGGAATTCCTGAAGGAGAAGAAGATGGTCCTAAAGGCACAGAAGCTCTACTCCAAGATTTTAAGGAAGAAAATTTCCCAAGCAATGCAAAAGATATGAGAATTCAGATAGTAGATAGTTTCAGAACTCCACCAAGATTCAATCCAAATCAAGCATCTCCTAGACACATGGTAATTAAATTTGCCAAAGTTAATATGAAGGAGAAAATCCTGCAAGCAGCTAGATGTAAGAAAAGCATTACCTACAATGGGAGAAATATTAGAATGACTGCAGATCTTTCAGCCAAAACTTTTCAAGCCAGAAGAGGATGGTCATCAACCTTCAATCTTCTAAAACAAAACAGTTGTGCAAGATCCTGTATCCAACTAAACTAAGTTTCATTTGTGATGGAGAAATCAAATACTTTACTGACTTACACATGTTGAGGCATTTTACCATAACTAAACCATCTGTCCAGGAAATACTTAGACCTATTTTCCATAATGACCACCACAATGATCTACCACCAAAGTAAACTCACCCATAATTTATTGAGCACAACCCATCTTCCACAATGATGAAAGGATTAAAAATATGCATTGCACTTTTGAAAAACATGATGGCCAAAACACTACCATACCTATCAATTCTCTCAATTAAGGTGAGGAATGGCTTAAATTGTCCTCTAAAGAGGCACAGGGTGGCTGACTGGATATGGAAACTCAGGCCAGGTATCTGTTGCCTCAAAGAGACTTATCTTACTTCAAAGGATGAAAAAAGTCTGAGAATGAAGGGCTGAACATCTATAATATAGGCAAATGGAAATCAGAAAAAAATAGGAGATGCAATTTTAGTAGCAGATACAATGGGATTTAAACCAACAAAGATAAGGAAAGACAAGGATGGATACTGCTATACACAAACACTCAACATGAAGAGATTTCAGTAATTAACATTTATGTGCCCTATTTGAATGCTTCTCAATTTTTAAAGCAAATCATAAAGGATATGAACATTTTGATATATCTTTCTGCACCAAAATAGTTAGACATTTTATACCCCTTTGTCAGTTCTGCATCGATCCTCCAAGGAGAAACTGAACAAAGAAATTATAGATTTAAACTTGACCCAGAACAAATGGACTTAACAGACCTCTACAGAACATTTCATCTTAATAAAACTGAATACATATTCTTCTCATCAGTCCATGTATCATCCTCTAAAATTGATCATAACTTAGGACCCAAGTCTAACCTCAAGAAATTAAAATGAATAGAAATTATTTCTTGTATCTTCTCAGACCATTATAGAATGAAAGTTGAACTCAACAACAACAGAAATCTTCATACTCAACAAAGTCATAGAAACTAAATAACCTGAGGCTGAATAATAGCTGGGCCAAAGATGAGATTAAGAAGAAAATCATCAAATTTTTAGAATAAAATGATAATGGAGACACAAATTATCAATATCTGTGGGATTATTTTCTTTTATCTTTTTTTTTATTAAGTCATTTGTACATAGATCACAAATACCAATGCTTCCTTCCCACCAAATCCTCAGAGGAGATTAACGATGGTGGTGTTTTACTCCACAGAGAATAGCAGAGTTTGACACTTCCCTAGAAAATGTCCATACTTACCCAAAGCAATCTACAGATTTAAAGAAATCCTTATCAAAGCACCAATGTCATACATTAAAGAACTTGAAAAAATAGTACTTAATTTTATATGGAATTGGAGAAATAAAAACAAATCAGGAGGAATCATGTTACCAGACTTCAGGTTATGCTACAAATCTATAGTGATCAAAACATCATGGTACTGACACAGAAAGAGACAGGTAGATATATGGAACAGAATAGAGACTCTAGAGACAAATCCAGCTACACGTCGTCATTTGATCCTTGATAAGCCTAACAAAAACACACATTGGGGAAAATATCGTTATGTAACAAATAGTGCTAGGAGTACTGGCTAACAACTTATAAAAGACTAAAACTGGGCCCTCACCTTTTACCACTAACAAAAATTGATTCTCACCGGATAAAAGATTTAAATTTAAGACATGAAACTTTAAAAATACTAGAAGACTGTGCAGGGGAAACACCTGAAGATATTGGCCTGGGAAAATATTTTGTAAGGAGGACCCCCTGGCAATTGAAGCAACACCAAAAATATATTACTGGGATATGAACAAGCTAAAAAGCTTCTGCACATCTAAGGGCACTGCAACTAAATCAAAAAAACGGCCTTCAGAATGGGAGATTTTTTGCATGTTATGATTCTAACAAAGGTCTGATAACTAGAATTGACAGAGAACTCAAATTAATCACTAAGAAAAGAACAAACAACCCCACTTCTTTATGGGCAAGAAACTTGAACAGAAACTTCTCTGAAGATGACAGGCAAATGGCCAACAAACCTGCTAATCATCTTTAATCATCAGAGAAATGCAAACCAAAACCACTTTGAGATATCATCTAACTCCAGTAAGATTAACCTACATCACAAAATCTCAAAACTTTAGGTGTTGGTGTGGATGTAGAAAGAAGGGAACACTGCTACACTGTTCTCTGTCTCTTGCCTACAAAGAAGTTGGGTTGTTTGTTCTTTTCTTAGTGATTAATTTGAGTTCTCTGTAGATTCTAGTTATCAGACCTTTGTTGGAATCATAGTGTACAAAAATATTCCATTCTGAAGGCTGTTAGGTTTGCAAACTAATGCAGCCTTTTTGGAAAGAAGTATGGAGAATTTTCAAGGAACTAAAATTTGACCTACCGTTTGACCCTGCAATTCTATTACTAAGTATGTACCAAGATAAACAAAAATCATTTTTACAACAAAGACATTTGCATCAGAATATTTATTACAGGCTCAGTGCCTGTGGCTCAAGTGGCTAAGGTGCCAGCCACATACACCTAAGGTGGTGGGTTCGAATCCAGCCCCGGCCTGCCAAACAACAATGATGGCTGCAACCAAAAAATGGCCAGGCATTGTGGTGGGCACCTGTGGTCCCAGCTACTTGGAAGGCTGAGGCAGGAGACTTGCTTGAGCCCAGGAATTGGAGGTTGCTGTGAGCTATGATGCCATGGCACTCTACCCAGGGGGACAGCTTGAAGCTCTGTCTCAAAAAAAAAAAAAAGAATATTTATTACAGCCCTATTCAGAATTGCCAAGTTGTGGAAGTAACCCAAATGCCCATCAACTCATGAATGGATTAACAAATTGTGGTATATGTACACCAAGGAATACGATGCAGCCATAAAAAGAGGGAGACTTTACATCTTTTATGTTTAACTGGATGGAACTGGAACATATTCTTTTCAATAAGGTATCTCAAAACAGAAACAAAAGTATCCAATATACTCAATACTATTGTGAAACCAATATATAATCACTTATGCATTCATACTAATAATAAAACACAAATATAGTCCTGAAAGAAGGAGGGGAGAGGAGGAAGAGAAGAGGGGATAAGGAGGGTGAGTGGATGGAGGGTATTTGGTGGGATCTCATCTAATGTGAACAATTCAAGGGTCCACTTCAAAACAACTAAGAGAATATTATAAATGTCTTACCACAAAAATAAATAAGTGAGGTGATGGTTATGTAAATCAGTTTGATTTAAGCATTCCACATTGTATATCAAATCATCATATTGTACCTTATAAATGTATACAGTTATGATTTAATAAAAATTAAGTTAAAACCAAAAAACAAAGTACATAGGACAAACACAAACCTTTTTATCTATATATGCATAAATAATTATATTCATAAACATATTCTCAGAAAATACCCTTAATTACATATGCACCACACCTATGTATCTCTCTACCTATGTGCATGCATTTTATGAGTACTCATAGGTAATTATGTCTGTAATTATATATAAATTTTGAACATAATTTTATACATCTATATATCCCTAACACTTTATGGTTGTATATATATACCTATAGCTGTATCTAATCCTTTATGTAATATTTATTTCCACATGCATTTACATAATTGTTTCTATATATTTATAAAATTCTGCATGTAACCAGCCTTTCTCCACGTGTGCATGAGAATGTGTGTACTACTTCATGGGCTGTGATCCATACTCCTCAGCGGGGTCCATGCACTGCATGCTGGCTACAGACAGACAAGCAAGTGTACTGTTCAGGCCCTCCCCACCCCCTCTTTGGACCTCTAATCTCCCACCAGCGTTCTTCACACACTCGACTATCTAACACAAGTTAACTCAGGTTGCCAAAATATGCATTTAGGTGATATCCCAAAGTAGTTTTGATTTGCATTTCTCTAATGATTAAGGATGGTGAGCATTTTTTCATATATATATAGGCCGCACGCCTATCTTCTTTGGTGAAATTTCTTTTCAAGTCCTTTGCCCACCTTGCAATGAGATCACTTTTTTTTTGTTGTTAATACTATGCAGCCCTAAAGAAAAACAAAGACTTTACCTCCTTCATGTTTACATGGATGGAACTGGAAAATGTTCTTCTTAGCAAAGTATCACAGGAAGAGAAGAAAAAGTATCTAATGTACACAGCCCTTTTTTGAAACTAATTTATAGCTCTCAAATGAAAGATACAACTTAATTCTAGCCCAAGAATATGGGGAGGGGGTGGGGAAGGGGAGGGAAGAAGGGTGGCTGGGTGGTGGGAGGTTAACCGGAAAGATTACCTATATATCTGTCTAACAAGGGTACAAGTGAACTTTTCTAGAACTAGAATATAAATGTTTTGACACAATGACTATGCAAATGACATGAAATTTATGTGAACTAGCTTGATGAAAGTATTTCAAAATGTATATGAAAACACTACACTGTACCCCATGTTTACATTAATATATACAGCTATCATTTAATAAAAAAAATTGGGAAAAAATACGCATTTAGTTGTCTAGATTAATTTCTTATTTCCTTAGATGAAAAAGTAAATAAACCTACCATATGATCCTGCAATCTTACTACTAGGTATTTACCTAAAGGAGAAAAGATCATGTTATCATAAAGACTCTTGCACTAGAATGTTTTTAGCAGCAAAATTCATAATCGCAAAGATGCAGAAAGAACACAAATGCCCATCAACACATGAATGGATTAATAAAACATGGTATATGTATATGCCAGGATATTGCTAGGCCATAACATAAATGCAGGAGATCTAGTATTTTTTGTAACAACCTTGATGGAACTGGAGATCATTATGCTTAAGTGAAGTATTGCAAGAATGGAAAAAAACTACCACATGTACTCCATACTAAATCGGAACTAATAGATGCACACCTATAAATTCATATGGAAGCAAAACTCCATGAAATAGAAGCAGAGGGAAAGGGGAGAAAAAGATGGGTAACTTACCACTCAACAGGTACATTGCATGGACATACAGCACACTTTCTAGGACAAAGGCACACCTGTAACTCTGACTTTATCCACACAAAAGCAAACTATGTTACCAAAAGGCATGTAGCTCCATAAAAATAAAAATTTTTAAAAATATACAAGAGAACAAAACAAAGTAAACATAAACTAGGGTTCTTATATTTTCTTCCTATGCCTTAAAGTTCATCTCATGCCTGGTGTGGCCCCTGGATGGTGCCCTAGGCTGCCTGGCTGCCCTCAGTGTCCTGGCTTCTGCCCCAGCATCTTGTATCCATGTGCCTACTGGGAACACGTCATACCCTCCTCTCTTTACCTCCTGATCTGAGTCAGTGGAAATGGCAGATAGAAATGGCTTCCTCCCAACACTTCAGATAAGAAATTAATGGACTCAGCATAAAGAACCTACAGTCAAAGAGAGGGTATGGATGTGGGTGAATAACTCAAAACAGAGTGGACACAAACAACCAATCAAATGGTGGGAATCAGAAGGTGACTATAAGCACAGTGTAATCTTCCCAGTGACCCTGCACAGTCGGCATCTCTTTCCAATTTCAATGATGAAGAAACTGAAGCATGGTGAAAGGTGAAGTCCCCTGTATAAAGACCACACACCTGTTGAGTTTCAGGATTAGCCTTCCCGTCCAGACCTCTGTCTCCAGTGCACTCACTCTACACTCCGTCATACTGCTTTCTCTAGCAAAATCCCACATCTTTCTTGCTGTTGTTAAATAAAATTAAAATTTCCAGTCTTTGGTGTTAACAAACATGCATGAAATGGATAAAACAGGCAACGAACTTAACTTTCTTGGAAAATATTTGACAATATAAAATAAAATTTTTGAGAAGATTCATCTCTTATGTCTATTTTTAGAACTCGAACTTGAGGAAACAATTCTATAACATTTATACTTAAAATATTAATTGAAACCTTACTAAAATTATACAATGTTGCAAGCATCTTTCACCTGCAAGGATGATTGAATGCGTTAGTAAATGATACTGGGTTTTTTTTTTGCCTTAGAATATAATCACTCGGCTCTGCACCTGTGGCTCAAGTGGCTAAGGCGCCAGCCACATACACCTAAGGTGGTAGGTTTGAATCCAGCCCAGGCCTGTCAAACAACAATGATGGCTGCAGCCAAAAAATAGCCGGGCATTGTGGCAGGCACCAGTGGTCCCAGCTACTTGGGAGGCTGAGGCAGGAGACTGCTTGAGCCCAGGAGTTAGAGGTTGCTGTGAGTTGTGATGCCACAGCACTCTACCCAGGGGGACAGCTTGAGGCTCTGTCTCAAAAAAAAAAAAAAAGAATATAATCACTAAAGATGTTTAAAATAAATGTTAAACACTCTAGATATCATGTTAAGTGAAATAAAAGAAAATAAAAAATTGTGCATATAGTCTATTAATAACTTCAGAAATATACAAAGGGTGCCACAAATGTGTACACATTTAAAGAAAAGAACAAACTGTATTAAATTTGTAATACTCAAGTCACATTTGATTTTTATAATTAAGACGCTCAGATGTGATTTGCATTTATCTTTTGTTATATCATTGCATATTGAGTATTTCATTTTCAATACAGTTTTTTTCCTTTCTTAAAATGTGCATACATTTTTTGGCGCTCTCTCTCTCTCTCTCTATATATATATATATAAACATGCTATGGTGACAACAGATTGATTATTCTTTAAAGTCTCTATAAAAAACATAATCTGAGAAAATGGATTAGTCTAATTTTTTTTAAGTTGTATGTTTACAGGCAGAAAGATCAGAGTTCCAACACTGAAGAATTGATTTAAACATACTGTGGTTCAGTTTCCTCCTCTGTCATATGAGGATAGAATCCTTCCCTCATAGGGACTTCGGCTTGTGGTATCCAAAAGGTCCTCAAAAAATGCAAGTTCCTCTTTTGCTCTCCCTTTGGAGGATCCTTAGTAGAGTGTTTAGCTTCTCAGGACACTGATAACCCATAGACATTCTGTTACACAGTGGAAACCCCCATTACTACTTTGTTCATTTATGACAACAAACTAAAGGGAAAATAATCAAAATCTCCAAACCTAAAAACAGAACTCATGGACAGTCTTCTGTTTCAAGTATAGCTAACGCAAAGCCAAGGGCCCACTCTCCTAGCACAGCTCATGGTTCTGAATCTTCTTGGCAATAGATTTAAGAATACAATGTATATAAAGCTTATACTTTACAAAGATCTCAAAAAAATAAGACTTTGTTTTATGTGGAATCAGAAAAAACCTCGACTATCCAAGACATTACTCAGAAATAAAAACAAAGCAGGAGAAATCATACTACCAGACCTCAGACTATACTATAAATTGATATTGATCAAAATAGTGTGGTACTGGCACAAAAACAGAGAGGTAGATGTATAGAACAGAATAGAGAATCAAGAGATGAATCTAGCTACTTACTGTTATTTGGTCTTTGACAAGTCAATTAAAAACATTCAGTGGGGAAAAGATTCCCTATTTAACAAATGGTGCTGGGTGAACTGGATGGTGACCTGTAGAAGACTGAAACTGGACCCACACCTTTCACCATTAACTAAGATAGACTCTCACTGGATTAAAGATTTAAACTTAAGACATGAAACTATAAAAATACTAGAAGAAAGTGTAGGGAAAACACTTGAAGAAATTGGCCTGGGTGAATATTTTATGAGGAAGACCCCCAGGCAATTGAAGCAATGCCAAAAATACATTACTGGGACCTGATCAAACTAAAAAAGCTTCTGCACAGCCAAGAACACAGTAAGTAAAGCAAGCAGACAGTCCTCAGAATAGGAGAAGATATTTGCAGGTTATGTCTCCAACAAAAGTTTAATAACCAGAATCCACAGAGAACTCAAACGTATTAGTAAGAAAAGAACAAGTGATTCCATCTCAGAGTGGGCAAGGGACTTGAGAAGAAACTTCTCTGAAGAAGACAGGTGCACTGGGCCTACAGACATATGAAAAAATGCTCATCATCCTTAATCATCAGAGAAATGAAAATCAAAACTACTTTGAGATATCATCTAACTCCAGTAAGATTAGCCCACATCTCAAAATCCCCAAACCAGAGATGTTGGTGTAGATGTAGAGAAAAGGGAACACTTCTATACTGCTGGTGGGAATACAAACTAATATGTTCCTTTTGAAAAGATGTTTGGAGAACACTTAGGGATCTAAAAATACATCTGCCATTTGATCCTATAATTCTTCTACTAGGTACATATCCAGAAGACCAAAAATCACATCTTATAACAAAGATATTTGTACCAGATTTTTAATTGCAGCCCAATTCATAACTGCTAAGTCCCAAGTACCCAAGTGCCCATTGACCCTTGAATGTATTAATAAATTGTAGTATATGTACACCATGGAATACTATGTAGCCTTAAAGAAAGATAGAGACTTTACCTCTTTCATGTTTACATGGATGGAGCTGAAACATATTCTTCTTAGGAAGTATCTCAAGAATGGAAGAAAAAGTATCCAATATACTCAGTCCTACTATGAAACCAACTTATAGCTTTCAAAGCTATAACCCAATTTTAGCCCAAAAAGAGGGGGAAAGGGGAGAGGGAGGGAAGGAGGGATGGGTGGAGGGAGGGAAATTGGTGGGACCACACCTATGGTGTGTCTTACAAGGGTACATGTGAAATTTACTAAATGTAGAATATAAATGTCTTAACACAATAACTAAGAAAATGCAGTGAAGGCTATGTTAACTAGTTTGATGAAAATATTTCAAATTGTATATAAAACCAGCACATTGTACCCCATGATTGTATTGATATACACAGCTATGATTTGATTTTAAAAAATACAATGTATAATAATAATAATATATTTAAGACTCTGCCAAAATTAACCACTTTCCATACCTGCTCATATATGTCAAATTTTACATAGTGTATCTGGGCAGTCACAAGTGATCTGAAACTTCCAGGGGACACAGGTTGCATTGGATATAGACCTCATTGGAGGAAAGGAGAGTGGAATGCTTTAGGGGGTAGGGAGATAGTGAAGTGCTGGTGGGTTTTCTCCATTTTCCTTTGGCTGCTTCCATCTTCCCATTAATCAGTCAAAGAGACCAGCCCAGTAAGTAAAGGGCCTTCTTGAGGATCACAACATTCAAAGCCCATCATGTTAATTCTTTCTGCCACATTACTTCTTCTGGAATCAATTGTGTCGAGAGTGATGAACATTAAACCATCCTTGCTTGGCATTCCATTTAGAACAAAACCTCCAGATAATTTTAGAAGTGGAGATACTCCATGAAATCAAACAGGTCTAAGTATTCATAAAAGTCCCAAGCAAATAAAACTAGTTATTTGAACCTAAGATTCAAAGACATAAAAGAATGTGCAGAGCCAAACTGAGGATCTGTGTCCAAGTTTCATCTCACAGGGTTTTTATGCACAAATATTCATCACCTCCTGCCACTACTGTCAGAATCACAAATGCCTCTGAGAATGTGCTTGGATAGAAGGTTATCAGAAAGTATCCCAGCACTGATTGAACAGCCTGTATACAACAGTGCTTTAGAAGCAGGGGTCAGGATTATTTTTACTGTAATGGGCCAGACAGTAAATATTTTAAGCCTTCTCAGCCACATACAGTCTTTGTCAGGTATTACCCTTTATTTTTTATTTGTTTTTGCAAATCTGCAAATATACAGACTACTCGTGGTTTGCCTGCTCATGGTTTGGGAGATAAACTCAGAAGCTCCAGATTGCTTGTGTTCAAACCCTGGCCCTTCCAACTACTACTATTGTTGCTTCTGGTGAGGTGTTTCCTGTTCCATGGCTCAGGAAAATGGGAGGTCATATTATTGATAATACCTCCTTCACTGGGTCTGGTGAAGATTTATTGACTGAATGCCTATGAAATCCTTAGGATAGTAATGATATAATTAACAAAACGTGGGCCAAAGCTCTTATCAATAGATTTTGGAGGGTGTCTAAGCCTGGTTTGTTTTCCCAGAATTATTTGGGACCTCCAATTCCACTGAGGATGACAGCCACTGCAAAAAATCAACCAAGGTGCTTTTCTTAGGGCTTACTGTATAGAGGGAAGGATAAATACTGTGTGCTTAGAGTATTAAAATAGTTCCCATATGCAAAGTGGAATAAAAAGAACTCTTACCTTACAGAGTTGTTTTCCAGAATAAATGGAATGATGAATATGAATTTACTCATTATAATGTATAGCTCTATTTATTATTATGGGAGTTACCTGATTATAATTACTAATTAGAGAAGAGTTCTTGGTAGAATTTCTTCTGGGTGATACCCCTGATGTGATATATTTTAAGAGTGTTTAATTAGTTCCTACTTCCTCCTGTTCTGACTTGGAGGGTGGGGTGGATTTACCCTTTACTCCTGAGCACAGGGCCAAGCACTTTGCTGCAGCTATAAAATATTTTTTAGATGAAATAGCTTTATTTTTAAGGGATAATATGAAGATTTATATATAGGATTTTTATGTTTGTTGTGCTTTGCTTCTTTAAGCGGCAAATCAAAAAAGATGTCTAATTCAAGATGGCTATCAGAGTAGACACATGCTGGGCATCCGGCAGCACCCATGATAACAGCGAAAACACGCGTGCAAACAGCCAAACCGTCTGTTCATAGACTGAAAAGCAAGACGGGGCTTCCTTGGTGAATAAGAGACTGGAAGGATCTGTAAAAGGGTGAAAACACATGGGTCAGATTGGAAAAGGAAACCTCTGGCTGAAATTCACGTGGGCAGCACTGTGAAGGAAGGTGGGATTGTCTCTGGGGGCCCTGCAGGCCGGGGCATAGAAGTTAGAGGAGCAGGGTGTGGGTGCTCCAGAGAAATCATCAGGGTGCCTATTTGGAATACTGCAGAAAAGCAGAAAAGGCTGTTTCCCATGGTTAACCATCCTGGTTCAGGCATCACACAGGCCTCTGGTATCTGAGTGACAAGACAGTGCACTGGCCAGTCGACCGCCCAGGAGAAGTGGACAGCTCCTGCATATGAAGCCATCACTCCAGAAGTAGCTCCCACAGGTGAGATCCAGACAAAGAGTGTGTAGGATGGTTATCAGAGGCTGGGAAGAGTGGTGGGGATGGGAGGGTAGGGGGAGGAGGGGTACAAAAATACAGTTGAATAGAAAGAATAAGATCTAATGTTTGGTAGCACAATAGGGTGACAATAGTTAACAATACTTTACTGTAAATTTTGCAATAACTAAAAGAGTGGAATTGGAATGTTCCTAACACCAAGAACTGACAAATGCTTGAGTGGATGGATACCCCCTCATCCGGGTGTGATTGTTATACATAGTGTGCCATATCACCGTATTACCGCCCCCATGAATACACACAACCATTATGCATCCAGAATATTTACACGTTAATTTTAAAGAATAAAGAAGAAATTTAACCATCCATAGGTCTATGAGTGAGTTATGAAAGGATGTACTTTAGCAAAGCAAAACTGACGTTCAGAACACATAAAGATACTTGTTTCAAAAAGAAATAAATAACCCCATTGAAATAATAATCAAAAGTCATGAATACAAAAAGATATTCAAATTGACTAAAAATGAAGGAATGCAAGTTAGAGTAAAACTTTTACCATATCAAATATCTATGTCATTGTAAAGAAACTGATGCTCTTATTTACTGCTTTTGTAAGTGTAAATTTTTGTAGTTACTCTGCAGTAGAATTTTGGCAGCATCATTTAGAGTGAAAAATACTTATTCCCTGAGTCATAATTTCATTTCTCAGTCTTTACCATAGGGAAACATGTTGTGCCCTTCATGAAAGTATGGACATGTTCACAGCAGTAGCCTTGGTTACTGGAAAAACTTAAAATGAACATTACAATTGAAATGATGCACCATAGCACATACAGACGAGGTAAAATTTACAAAATATGAGGACAGATCTACATGTGCGGATGTGAGAAATGTAGATATAAAAGTGTATGTTATATATATAAGTATACATAATATATATTATATGTAACATATATTTTAATATAAAATATAATATAAAGTATATATAATATATATAACATATATAAAATGTTATATGTACTTTAATATAAAATATAATATAATATATATGTATTACATATGTATGTATATTATATGTATAATATACATATAATATATGTAGTAATATATGTATTATAATACAATATATACATATATGTATAAAAACTATGTATAAATTTTTATATATATTTTATGTATATATAATATGTACATGTATATATACATCTATATATACAATATATACATATGAAATGTGTATATATATTTCATGTATATATAAAAAATATATAACATATATATACTTCTTTTACATCTATATTTCCCACATCTGCACATGTAGATCTGCCCTCATATTTTATAAATTTTACCTAGTCCGTATGTGCTATGGTGCGTCATTTCTATATATATATATAGAGAGAGAGAGGGAGAGAGTCTTAAGCTGTCACCCTGAGTAGAGTGCTGTGGCTTTATAGCTCACACCAATCTCCACTTGGGCTCAAGTGATCCTCTTGCCTCAGTTTTCCTATTTTTAGCAGAGATGGGGTCTCAATTTTGCTCAGGCTGGTCTCAAACTCATGAGCTCAAGCAATCCACCTGCCTTGGCCTCCCAGAGTGCTAGGACTACAGGCATGAGCCACTGTGCCTGGCCTAGTAAAACATATTGTTAAGAGAGAAATATACAATTCTCAGAAAAAGAAACATAGTGTAACAAATTTTATATAAAAAATCAACCTCCTCCACACTGTGTATCTTTTTTTGTATGTGTGTGCGTGTATCCGGCGGGGGGGAGGGGGGGTGCATCAGATTTATTTAAATTCAAAGTAAAATAACAATATGTGTGAATATACACCAAACATATAACAGTGGTCTCTGCGGATTTTGAGTGGTGTCAATAGAAACTTACACTCTGTATTTGATATGTTTTTAAAAACAAAAGGGTATTATGTTTTTCTTTGAATTAAAGAATAAATAATTTTAAAAGTGTAATGCAGGTTCAAAATAGAAAACTGAAAAGTATAGAAAACCACAAAGATGAGAAGAGAAACTCTAGTCCTGCTGCACTGAAATCTAAGATGACCAGCTTTGCTTCCAGTCATTTTTCTCTATAGGTGGAGTTGGAAGTACTGACCTGCACTTACTCTAGAGGTGGAAAATGTATCAGCATTAGTGAACAGATGTGGAAGAAATGGCAATGTGAGAATTCAGGGGACCCATGTGGATCACTGACACCACATCCACTCATGTGGATCTCTTGTGGAGAAATAAACAATAGGGAGATAATTGCAAAATGTTTCATCATTGGAACTGGAAGAGTGGATGAGGAATTTGATGAAATGGTTCAGAGGGGCCAAATGATGCAGGATAGCTCGTCCCCTCCCATCATCTTACTGATGCCCATGTTTAGTAACGATCGCATGTGAGAAAAAAGCAGATACGTGTGGAGCAGCCCAGACAAGAGGGTGTTTGGCAGAGTCTGTATAGCAGACAGAATGATATCTAGAGACAAAGAACTCGAATTCTAAATACAGTGATTAACTCTAAGTCCTATACTTGTGGGAATTTGGGACAATTTTGGTTTTGTATTTCCTGGGAACAATATGTCTATTTGAATCATTTTCAAATTTATTGCTATAAAGTTGTTTTTAATATCTTCTTATAACTTCCAAACATTTATCCATGTGTCAGTTTTGGGGGGTTTTAATGTTATTTTTGCCTTCTCCTCTTTGATCCTATTTGCCTGTTTTATTAGTCATCTCAAAGAACAAGCTTTTGGTTTTGGTGATCAAATCACATTTCCATTAATTTCAGTTTTTAGCTCAACATTCTCTTCTTAAAATTTCTTTGGGTTTTCTTTTTTCTTTTCTTTTCTTTCTTCTTCTTCCTCTTTCTTTTTGTATTTCACTGCCCACTAATGAGATTTTGGATTTCCTCTTCTCTGCATTGCCTGTGCATTGCCTAGAGGAAACAGAGCATATGGTTAATAAAACATATTGACATTGACAAGGGATGCAAAAAGGACTTGGCCCCTGCAAGGGAAAAAAGAAAGTGGAAACTCTTCATAGAAACGAGGAGGAGGTGGTCAGAGAGACTGGGGTGCCTTCTTGTCTTGTTTGCATGAGGGCAGGACTCATCCTGAGATCCTCGCTTCGCAGAGCAGTGTTCACAAGGGAGATAAGCTACATCCTTGTAGTCTACGCTTATGCCAGGAAGAGGAAAATATCTGTGGCTTTCCTGCTCCTAAACTGTTCATAGTCATCTTACTATTGACTATCTTAATTTAATTTAATTATTATAGTGTTTACTGGTAAAGCTATTGTGTTAAGAGTAAAATAAATGTTTGAAAGCTACAGACATGAGACCCAGAGACCAAGGAAGTCAAGTTAAAATTTTGAGATATCAAGAGATTCATCCTCAGTCCTTTCTAATCTGTTTCCCTTTAAGACTTTGATCAAGGTTTAGCCATAGTTAACCAATGTTCAAAATGCCTATTTCTACCTTCCCTCCAAGAATCATCATGAACATTTCCTCAACTCTCTCAGTTTAAGAGTTTTGTTTAGTGCCCGTAGCTCAGTGGTTAGGGTGTTGGCCACATGCACAGGGTCTCGTGGATTCGAACCCACCTGGGCCTGCTAAAAAACAAAAACAAAAAAAATAGCCAGACATTGTGGCAGGTGCCTGTAGTCCCAGCTACTGGGGAGGCTGAGGCAAGAGAATCGCTTGACCATAAGAGTTTGAGGTTGCTATGAGCTGTATGCCACAGCACTCTACCGAGGGCGACATAATGAGACTTTGTCTCAAAAAAAAAAAAAAAAAAAAAAAAGAATTTGGGGACTCTTCCCCAAGAAAGGCAATGTAGAGAACAAAAAGAGAGATCTCAAAAACACTCAGTCACTTCAAGCAGGAAAGACAAATTTGCATCTGAACAGGCAAAATATTTTATTTTCAATTACTGTGAATGTAGTAATTTCTCTGATTTTCAATTCCTTTTCCCAAGTGACTAAACAATACCTTTATTCTAACCTTGAGATAGTCAGCAGTTTTCCTCTCAGTTCAGTTTTCTGTCCGGCCTCTGGAAGAGTTTCCCTCTGTCCTACTATTGCTCTTCCCAGCTACCTGTTTCTTCAATCAGCCTGTTGCTCATGGACTGGTTTTTACATTAGTGTGTTTTTATAGCACACAGTGGTTTCCTCAGTTACACAACAGACTCAGGGCCAATAAACCTTCCTCTAGGTAATGTAAAGCATATATCAGCCCAAGAATGATTGCATTTTCATAGCTAAAAATAAGCACTTGTTTTTAATTTTCTATGAGAATGCTCCCTCTCACCACAAGAGACCACCTCCTACCTGGTGAACCCTTTGTGCTAAAGTCATCACTAAGGGGCTGGAAATGTGAAATTCCAGTTTCCATTATGTGACACAAAGGAGAAAACCTAGAGGCAAATCTCTCTTTAGTTCTCTCTACTTGTGCATAGTGCTTTAAAAATGAGACTACATAAAATATACTTAAACAGAGACACAAATCTTATCATAAGCCAATCAGAGTGGAAAGACTATAGCTTTTTATAGTAAAAACAATTGCTAGGATTATCTCATTTAGTCCTTACGACAGCATTATGGAGTAGATAATACTGCATATTACACCCACCAAAAGAAGTCCATCACTTCTTCCTTTTCCCTAGACACCACAGCTTATATACTGCAGTGGGTTTACTTACTGATGGAAGAGTAAGTAACTTACTGGAGGAAGTTCCTTTTCCTCCAGATGTTGTTTCTGAGTGTTATTGTGTCTTGTCATAGCTACAAACCACTGATCAAGTCTGGGAGGGCATTTATAAACCATCAGCATCTATATATTTTTTCTTATTGTTGAATAAAGAAAATTCCTTTCAAGATGGAATTTTATGAGTCTCCTTTATGATTTATGAGGGCAGAGATATAGTTATGGGCTAGATGTGATCATAAAGTCTTGGAAAAGAGTTTTTTTTTTTTTAAGATCTGAGAGAAGCAATAGTTAAAGGTAAGGGAACTTGAGTCAACCAAAACTTGTTCATCATCTCAGCCTTCCTAATCCAACATCCGTGAAGCCCAAATATCTATCAAATAATATGAAGGTGGTGCTTAGCAGGCCACTGACTGAAACAGAGACTCCATCTCAGTCTCTGATAGAGAAGGAAAGAGAAGTGATGTTTACTAACACCTACTACCAGAAACTTCAAATACATCATCTAATTGAATCCTTTCACCATTCTTAGAAGGTAGGTGCCATCTTATCTTCATTTTAGTAGAATGAAGCTGAGATACTTTAGGTAATATAAATATCATAGCTAAGGATGCCTACAACTGACTGGTCCATACGTGAATTGAAGGCATTATTATAGGTCCCTGCTACTCAAAGTGTGGTCCACAGAGCAGCACCTTGGGCAGGACTGGAAGCTTGTTAGAAATGTAGCATCTCAAGCCTCACCCTGTTCCTGCTGAATCAGAATCTGCATCTTTGACATGGATTCTCTTGTGATTCCTACATGCAGTAGGGTTTGAAAATTGCTGTTACAGAAGGGACACAAGCACACACCTCCACTATTATTTCATGAGTGAGGAAATACACTCCAAAAAAGAGCACAATAACTCTATGAGCGAAAGTATAAAATATCAAAAGGTTTAAAATAATATTGTAAAGTATAAAATATCAAAATTCATCATTTCAAGGCCTCAAACCATTTTGTTTTCAAAAAATGGTTTTGCATGTCCAGAATAAATGGACCTGATAAATACAAACAACAAGAAAATATAAAGGTCATGAGCCCAAAGAAGTATCTTTATTCAGCAGTATCGATGCCTTTTAAGATGCACACTAGAATTGAGAACTACTAAAGCTCTTACCAAGTTACCCAAATAGGATACATTAACACTTAACACTGATTGAACATTTAAGATGATAGGCATTGCCTTATTTAATAACCACGACCACCCTGTAAGTACTATTATTATTATATCTGTTTTAGCAGGTAGGACATTGAATTTTCTATCAAAAAGTTATCAAAGGTCCATCAAAGTCATTGAGCTGGAAAGTTGCAGAGTTAGGACTAGAACTCCAATCTCCCCCCTCCCCAGGCCTGTGTCCATCACCACACTGCGTCTGCCTCCTGAACCACTTTGTCAGATAACACAGGTGGTATTTTTAGGGAAAGCAGCCACCTAACAGAAAGAGAAGAAAACAAAAGACTTTAAGCAGTTCCTTCAGTGTGGTCAGCCAAGGAATGTGAGTAGCAGAGGATGAATGAGAGCCTTGCTTCAGAAGGCCTTGAGCCTCACACACTCTTGGGTCAGGGTGATGGAGACTCATGAATATTTTACCATTAGGTAAGGTACTACTTATTTCTTTGGATCCCATCTTAATCCCAAAATGATTTAGGGTGCATATTTGAAAATTATTAGGTTGGTGCAAAAGTAATTGTGCTTTTTGCATTCTTGAAATTTGCCCTTTGAACCTGGAATACTTTCTTAAATGAATATGGTTATGTTATACATTTTAATGCACATTTCTCACTTTATGTATTTTTGCTAAGGACTTATTATTTGCTGTTGATTTCACATTTATTATGGACTATGGAAATGATGTTAGACAAAAAAGCAATTTTCTTATTTAAGTTCAAAATAGGTCATAAAGCATTAGGGACAACTCACAACATCAACAACAGATTCTCCCAGGAACTGCTAATAGACATACAATGCAGTGGGGATTCGAGAAGTTGTGCAAAGGAGACGAGGGCCTTGAAGATGAGGAGCATAGGGACTGGCTATGGGAAGTTGACAATGACCAGCTGAGAACAATCATGGAAGCTGATCCTCTGCAAACTAAACGAGAAATTGCTGAAGAGATCAATGTTAACCACTCTACAGTCATGTGGCATTTGAAGCAAATTGGACAGGTGAATAAGCTCAGTAAGTGGACCTCATGAGTCACCAAAAATCAGAGCAATTGTCTTTACAAATGTTGTCTTCTCTTACTCTACTCAACAACATTGAACCGTTTCTCAGTTGGATTGTGACGTGCAACACAAAGTGAGTTTTATACAACAACTATGATGCCAAGCTCAGTGCTTGGACTCATAGGAACCTCCAAAGCATTTGCCATAGCCAAACTTGCACCTCCCAAAAGGTCATGGTTACTGTTGTGCTGTCTAGTACAGCTTTCTGAATCCCAGTGAAAGCATCACATCTGAGAAGCATGCTCAGTGCCTCAATGAGATGTACTGAAAACTGCAGCCATCATTGATCAACAGAAAGGGCTGATTCTTCTCCACAGCAATGCCTGACCACACATCACACAACCAGTGTTTCAAAATTGAAGGAATTGGGCTACAAAGTTTTGTCTCATGACCACAGTGACCTGATCTCTGGCCAACCAACTACCACTTCTTCAAGCATCTCAACAACTTTTTGCGGGAAAAATGCTTCCATAACCAGAAGGATGCAGAAAATGCTTTCCTAGAATTCATCCAATCCCAAAGCACAGATTTTTATGCTATAGGAAGAAACAAACATATTTCTCACTGGCAGTGATGTGTTGATTGTAATGGTTCCTATTTTGATTAATAAAGATATATCTGAGCATATAGTTTTTCCAGATCATTGAGATGTATCCATCTAGAACAGCGGTTCTCAACCTATATATCGCCACCCACAGGAACTGTATTAAAGGGCCGCAGCATTAGGAAGGTTGAGAACCACTGATCTAGAACCTGGTTTCTCATCTTTGATTGACATTTTGGGCCAGTCCTATGACTGCAGTGGCAACCTTGGCTCCTGGGCTTCATCCTAAGTGCTAGGAGTGCAGCCCTACCCTGTGACAATCAAAATGTTTCCAGTCATTGGCAAACTCTGGTGGCTGCTGGGAGGCAGTATCACTCCTAGTTGAAAACCATTGGTCTATTAGGAAAATTTCATGATTTTTAAAAAGGGACACCTCAATCTGTCTTCCAGGTTTATAGCTAAGCCTTACGATTCTAAGGGTGTTAACATAGTTACACTAATAGGTTCTTGCCCCTTTTTGCTCTTTGGTGTGCAAAGGGTCTGAGACAAGGAGCGTGACAGGTTGGTGACTCCTGCTCACTCACAGCATAGTTTCCTCATGCTGTCTTGGGGGGGCCTCCCACCAGCTCAGGTGCACCCATTCACCACATCTCCCCTCAAGTACTTTCTCCACTTGGAGGTTTCTCAGGAGAACCTGCCCACCTAGCTCACCTCACAAACTAAGGAATGTCTGAACTTTCTTTAACTTCAAGCCACAGAAGCCTGTAACTATTCCCTGGGGAAAAAACTATGGCTGGGAAGAGCTACATGGAAAGGTAACAGGATGGCTCCTTGCAGAGATGGTGCATTCTGGGGCAGAGCCTGGAGTGAGGTTGGGACATTACTTGTTGGGAAGTGCTCAAGGGGTGATGTGGCCAGGGCTAGTGCCAGGGGCTTTCAAAGGACACACCTGCCAGGATCAGAGAACCATGAAAACCACAGTAATAAGGTCATAACTCAGAAAGATCAAATAATAATAACAATAGTCCATTATGATGTAAAAAAGCAAATGAATAAGTAAATAGTTACATAAAAATAAAAGGGAAGAAAAGTCCTTTTTATAGTGGGATGTCAAACAACAAGCATAGACATAGACGAGATGATGGGGAAAATGACAGTGGTTTACCTTACAGATGAGACTAAAGTCTTTCCTTCTTTTGCTAATCAGTTTTTAAAAATTATTATTATTATTTCACAATGAATAATTGTTTCATACTAAAAATGTAAAAGGGTCACTTTCCTTGAAGATATGTTCTCCTTCTAATCCCTCCTGGGCAAGATTTGTCTTCTACTTTTATGCTGATGAATTCTTGACAAACCCTATTTTCTATTTCTGTTTCCTGCTTACTTATTTTAGAAAGAGGGCAGGTCTTCCCCGCAGGGCTGCCCTGCACAGAGGCACCCAGCAGAGGGGAGCAGGGCTACACATTTATCCCTGGTCCTGGTGGTAAACTGGGAGGAATGCTACATGGCTGTACATGGCCTCTGAGTTCCAACTCACACATGCCCTGTCCTAGCCATCTGCATCTTCAGAATAGCCTGTGTGGGTCTCTTCCTGCTTTAGCAGGTGACTGTTAGGACAGAGGATTCTCCTCTTTGATCTTAGGTAAAAGCCTGGTGGCATAAATAGCATTGCCTGTTCAGTGGTTCATCCTTGAAAGTGTGAGAAGGTGAAAGACAAAACAGTCGGGAGCAAGTGTCATCTCTTAAAGTTTCCTCCTCTTGGCCGGTGCTGTGGCTCACACTCGTAATCTCAGCACTCTGAGGGGCTAAGGTAGGAAGATCTCTTGAGCGCAGGAGTTTAAGACTAGCCTAAGCAAGAGAGAGACCCCTGTCTCTACTAAAAATAGGAAAAATAGCCAGGCATGGTGGCACCTATAGTCCCAGCTATTCAGGAGGCTGAAGCAAGAGGATCACTTGAGCCCAGGAATTTGAATTTTCTGTGAGCTATGATGATGCCACAGCACTCTGCCCAGGGTGACAGAGTGAGACTCTGCTCAGAAAAACCTGAAAATCAACAAAAAAGTTTCTTCCTTTGGTTTGTTGAACCCGCCAAGGATGGAGTCACCTTCTTTGTCTTGTTTTCTAGTTCTCTATTCCGAATACACGATGTGGCTGTGCCCAGCTTCCTGCCAACTGGGGGTGCAGAGATCTCCAATCACCTTAGAAAACTGTCTTTGCATTAATAAGAAGCTGGTCCAGATGACAATCTCACCACCACAGACCTTGTGTTTCGTGTGCTTTCAGAAGTCACCAACAAATGCTCTTGGTCCTTGACTGGCAATGGAGCTGCTTCTGATTTGTCCCCAGAACTACCCTGACCTGCAACTTTTCCCTCTGTCTAATTCGGAGATGTTAGTGAAATCTTCCTTTGGTCCCTCTACTCTGCATCACCTTCCAGGAGAGAAGTTACAAGCCAGTGGCTGATGCCTCCCTTCAGCACCACACTCTTGCATTCTAGAAAGCGGCAGATCCTCAAAGCTGCCGGCATGCAGTGGGCACCCTGCCCACTTCCCAGCGCTGCTGCAGGGTTTCTCTGTCTGGAGTTGTCGTTGGTTATTTAAGACATCATCTTTTGGAAGATGGAATAGAAAGGGGGATAGTTGTGTGGAGGGGTGTTTTTTAGATTTTTCTTTAGGTGTGTGCTTGCAGAAAGAGCCTGCTGGGGAAGTTAGCTCTGTAGGAAAGAAAGTACAGTAGCCACTAGGGTAAGACCTCTGATGGCAGGCAAAATTCGGCCCAAGCCACATGCCAGCCCACTACCTGGGTTGATCCCTGGCAACATGACTGGGACCAAACACAGACAAAACCCCCAAGATTAGAGTAGACAACACCCTTGATCTGTAAAAGGATGCAAATAGTAAGGAGAAACCTTCTAATTTCCAAGGCGAGAAGGATGCACTGACCACATCACCTGAGAACACTGTTGCTCTTGGTTTGAGCAAAGCCACGCTCCCTCGACTCCAGCACAGGGGATGCTCTTCTGTTCTAGAACCTGAGCTGCCTTTGCATCTATGCAGCCACAGTCCAACAGCTGCAGTAAGGATGTGTGTAAGGTGCCGAGGGAGGAGGACAGTGCCACTGGCAAGAGACAAGGGTGGAAGAGCATGTCCAAAGGCACAGCTCCCAAATAGTGCAGGGCAGGTGCCTCAGGGCCCTCTTACGTGGGCCTGTGAAAGACGATTCTAGAAAGGTAGGCAGCAGCTACAGCGGGAAGGAGCTAGTGGACTGTGCTCTGTGTGTGATGGGAAGTCAGGGAAGGATTTTAAGAAGAGCACAGGAGCTCATCCTGGTGACAGATGGGGGGCTAGGCTTGCCTGAGGCTGCAGAGACAGAGCCAAGATGAGAGCTCAGATCATTATAATTCCATACTGCTTATCTGTCTTTTGTGCTTTGCTGTGTGTGTGTGTGTATAGGAAGGGAGAGACGAAGGGAGAGATTGGTGAGGTTGAGACAGATTATATTAATTAATTAATTCAGCAACCGTTTTGCTGAAAGCACATTGTGCCCTTGTTGATGGGATGAGCAAACTCACGAGGTGATACAAACAGTGCAAAAGTGCTTAAAATTCTGGAAACGGGTATCCACCTCCAGCACATTGGGTTTGATTATTCCTCAGCTATATAAACATTCAGAGATGACCTCATATATTCCACAGGCATGACCAAAGATTATGGCACAGATGTTCTGAAATAAACAGTGTGAGTGCAAGCACATAGCTGCGTGGTCCTGTAATGGTCCCAAGAAGAGCTCACACCATTATAAAAATAAAAAAAATTAAAAAAACATAAACCACAACTAAGGCTAAATCCGAAAGAAAAATAGAAACCTTTCTTCATCTGCTCCGTCTTGGTTTCATATTTTATAGATGGCCTGGGAAGCCCTCTGCACGCCTTTCTCAACTGAGGAATTTGTGGAAGTAGAATTTCTCCTGTTGACAGGATTATGCTGAGAACTGAATTTTCTGCTGTTTTTGTTACTCTTTTCTGAATGTTCCCTAGTTCTGCTTTTTACAGCCAGATTTCCATTTGATACTGGTTGTGGCTACACTAAAAGTAACATCTATGTCCAAAAGGCTGGAATTTTAACATTTTTTAACTCAGATATTTTTTTCCTGTGCTTCACTGAGGGCAAGGGTTATGCCTTGTTTATTCTCCAGTCTCCTACAGTGCCCAGCACAGAATACAACACAGGGTAAGCACTTTCTTTTTTACACCACCCTCTGTCTCTCTGGAGCAGCAAGTCCGAGGTAGCGGCTGTAAGAATGGGTGAATTGAGAAAGCATTTGCTAAGACAAGCAAGACCCCAGCCTAGATTTGTTTCATACTGGAATGGAACCAAGAAGAAAGCTCCAGTTCTGTCCAATAATAAGATTCTGTCATTCAGGTTAGTGGGGGCTCAAGAGTCATATTTAAGTTTTTAGGTAATCAAAAAAAAAAATTGAACTTGAGAGCAAATGTATGCCACTCACAGCTAAGGGAGGTACTAGGACCTGCTGGGCTAAACTGAGGCCTGCACAGCTGTCACATTAGTTGAGACCTTAGTTACATACAGAGCTTTTATTCACTTAAGGGAAATGTTCTTGACAATATATAATGTATTATGCTTAGTTCATAAGGAGCTACAATCGCAAAATCTTTTATTAGTTATAATATACTCTGCAATGGTTTAATTTTGAACTATTATAATATATCTCCAGAAATGGCTCTGAGGGAAATATTTTTATTACCTCATAAAAACCCTGATATTTGGACCAAGATATACCTACAGAACATTTTAATATAACTATTTTTCAATAGGTATATAAAATTCTATTCATTTATATAGTAACAGAGAGTATATAAAGAGCATAAGAATAGAAGTGCAGATTAGCAAGGGTTTACTATTAAAATTAAGCAGATGTCACTTCATCTCAATTAAAACAGGTAAGACTGTAGTAGATTTCAGTTTGCAAATGAAGTCATAAAATATCCCTATATAGAAACAATAGCGTAATATAATCATGAGTTTTAAGTTAATATGGTTTACATTCATAAGCAAGTCTATTTATTTCTTATACAAACATTTATGTTGCAACTCAAATGATCTAGATTCATGAGTTCAAAGATGAATAAAACACAGTCCTTACTTTTGAATAATTCATGTTCTAATGAGTGTAATAAGGAGAAATTAACATTTATAGAGTGTCTATTATCTTAGTCTCCTTGTCAGGGAGGGGGAGGGAAAGTCCTGTTAAAAAGATAAAGGAAGTGGAACTCAAAGATGTTAAATTACTTGCCTAAGGAAATATTTACCTGTTTACGAGGTGGAAGAATCTAGATAAAACCAATGGCTGAAAACATATAACTCATTGAAAATCAAAGTACAAAAAAACCCCTATATTAATTATTGAGGAAGAAACTGAGACATTTATTCTAAAAATATATAAACTTTTCTCTCCACTATCTCTCTTTCCTTCCCTAATTACCTCACTCCCAACCTGGGTTTTCACGCTAAATATATTTCCTTTTTTTTTTGGCCTGGGCTGGCTTTGAACTTGCCACCTCCAGCATATGGGGCCAGAGCCCTACTCTTCTGAGCCATAGGCACCACCCAAGCATGCTAAATATATTTCCATGTGAATTACTTTTAACATTCAAAAAATAGAATTCTATTTCCAGTATGGCAGAGTAGCTTCTATTAGACAAAGCTGCCTATAGATAACTATAAAATGTGGAAAAATTTTAAAAGCAACTATTTGTGGGTACTGGAAAGATATCCCAAACAGGTAGAAATTGTAGGAGAATGGATGTTTGAACAAAGGGAATAGTACTGGGTGACTGGATATTTTTCTTTCTTTCTTTCTTTCTTTTTTACTGCTTTTTGTATATGGGCAGACTCCAGTCAGCGTCATGTGTGGCTGCTAAAACTTGGATACAAACTCACAGTCTCAGAATAGAAACTGTTAGTCTTAATGTCTGGAAGAAGCAAAAGGAAGATTATAGAAGATCAGAGATGTACTTGATAGAGCCAGAGTCAGAGAAAAGGAGTCACTTAAAAAAACAAACAAACAACTATGAGTACAGAATGACTCTAATAATCATAGCTGAAAATGAAATTACAAACTGCCTCTCACCTAAGGGAGAATGAGTTTGGTGTCTGAGTTCAGATAAATGCCTGTGAAAACAAACAGAGCAAAATACCAAAGCTCTGTGGAGAAACATAACAGAATCTATCACTCACAATGTTTGGTATATTATACAAAATTACTATATATATAAAGAAATAGGAAAATGTGACTCACACTAGACAACAAATGAAATCAATGGAGACCGAACCTAAGCTGAGACAGACATTGAAATTATCAGACAAGAATTTTAAAATTGCTATTGTAATTATTCAAGAATATAAAGGGGGAAATGCCTGTGGCTCAAAGGAGTAGGGCACTGACCTCATATGCTGGAGGTGGCAGGTTCAAACCCGGCCCTGGCCAAAAATGGCAAACAATAATAATAGTAATAATATATAAAGGAAAATATTCTTACAATGAATCAACAAACAAGAAATCTTAGCAAGTCAGCAAAAATTATTTAAAAATATAAAGAAGATTTGGTATTAAAAAATCAAAGTTTCCAATCTTCCCCAAACCTAGATTTTAAAAGCAAAGAAGCTAGAGAAGGAGAGGAAGAAAGTGGAGAGAATAATGTAGTTTTGTTTTATTTTTTTTAAAGATTCCCATTTCCTTGATTTTATTTTAAATGATCACTAATGAATGAAAATAAGTCATACAAAGATACTTTTAAGTAAGTTAGTCTTTCATAAGAGAAAAAGGAATCAAATTTTAGTACAAAGAAAGCATCTCCAAAGGGATGAGTCTCTTACTGGGCGGTGGGGGGAAGCAATGTAATTAACTTTTCTTTCAAAGAAAAGAAAAAACCTAAATCTTATGGAAAATTCGGAAAGATAACACATTTGCCAGTCCCACAATGTATGTTCATTTTATACGAGATACTTGAATGATGCAAGTCTATGAAGCAGGAATCTGTGGCAATCCAAATTCATCCACCAGAACTCCTTGTTTTTGTGTCAGTGGGAACACCTTCTGGAATTGCAGGTGCAGATGCTGCTTCATCCAAGTAGGAACTATCTTTGTCAGCCAGAAGCTCATCGCCCAGTGCATCCAACTCAGCTTCTAAGTCATCCTGATCTAATTCTGGGGAGCCATAACTACGACTCAGTGCTTCTTGGATTTCATTTGCATCTTCCATCATATCCTCTAACTGGTCTTGTAAATCCTCAATCTGGTCAATTTTCATTTGCTTGTATGCTTTTTTCATTTCTTTTACTCCCGGTTTCATACCATCAACTATGGTCTTGGTGTCCTTTAATGACTGGATGGTGTAATTGGCTTGTTCCATGTTAAAAGATTGTTGGGCAAGATTGTCCTGCTGCTGCTCATACATCCGTTTTTGCTTTAAAACCCGCAAGGCTTTCTGCTTGACCATATTCTTTGCAGGGGCCTCTCTCATCTTCTTGATCTGATCCTTATACTTCACTAGCTCAGCATCCAATTGAGAAATCTTCTTGTCAATAGATTCTGCCTGGCTGTCCACCATGCCAATGCAGTCAGTCAGGCTGGGCAAGGGAGCCTTGGGTTTCGCTTTCCCGAAGAATTGGTTCATCTTGGGCGGCCGAGGAGAAACCCAAACACTGGAGCAAAACTCAGTAATGTAGTTTTAAAATAAATGCTTCTGTTTCATCCTTGTCAATGAAGGATATGTTCGTTGATTGTTCGTTGATATGTTTTTAGTCATGGGTTTTTATTTATTTTACCCATTTCATCATGTCTCTCCTGATAAAAGACTTTCAAGTAAACAAAAAAAATGGGTGTACTTATAAAATTCTTTGCTGAAACCTTAGAAAAAATTTAAGGTCATTTTTTATAGGTCTTCCGGTCAAGAGGAAAGAGCTTTTAAGAGTCTTAGAGGCATGTCTCATATATCCTCTTGTGCTGTCAGAATGGTTAAGTCTGTGATCCAGTAGATCCCTTGCTTGAAGTTTGAGAGTGAACTGTGTTGAAGAGATTTGTGAGTGCAGTTTTTGTATAATGGGCTGAAACTTAGTTGGATTCATAAGAAACTCATACTTTGTTAGAAGAGAATTATAACATGTGAGTCTTGGCAATTTGGATTTAAAAGGACAGAAATGTTCACAACAGGCAGAAAGTCAGTTGCAAATACTACTCAGGGGCAAAAAGCAAGACTTTATGAAAAAAGAAGAATGAATCTGAGAGAAACCAGAGCTAATAGAACAGAGTCTAGTTCCAAGGAAATGCCTCTGAGGGATGATGACTGACTATTAATAGTAAGGATACTGGAATATGGGCACAGGAGCTTTGAAGAAATGCTCCTTCACAGTGATGGCTGTGTTCTTCCTGTTTTTCCATTTTGAATGGCAGTGTCTGTTGCAGCTTTTCTCTCCAGAATCATCAATGTATATTGGGCTTTTAAGAGAGCAGAGAATGAACACATATCTGTTTAGCTCACAGGTCTTCAGATTGAGATGAGCTACACTCAAGGATCTTTATTCTCATCTGAACTAATTTTGATGTCAATGTCTTGGATTTCAGGTACTTTGATGGTCTTATGTGACCTGTAATTCATGGTGTTCACACTCTTCTGTAGTCCCACAAAGACTTTGGGCTTGGCTATGTGACTAGCTTTGGTCAATAGGAAATTATCATGCTTGGTATAAGTAGAAACTTGGCATGTGCTTGTACATTGGGATAGTCTTCTTGGAATACTCCTTGTTGGAACCCTACCACCATGCTGTGAGGAAGCCCAAGCTAATCAGAGAGAGAAGCTATAGAGGAGAGAGACATATATCAGGCCCTCTCAAATAAGGTGGCAGATATGTTAGTGAGGAAGCTATCTTAAATATTCCATCCCCATGGATATATATACAAGGCAGAAAGGTAACAAACTTGCCCTCTAAGCCTTACCAAATTGAAAAATTGTGAGTGAACAAATTATTGGAGTTTTGTTTGTTTGGTTTTTTTTTTTCAGTTACTTGTATCAGAGTAGACTCGATTTAGCTATACATAATAGGGAAAAAAGACAAATAAAATATTAGTGAACTGAATTTAAAAAGACTAACCTATCATGGGTAAGGTAGAATAGGGTGATTCAGTAATAAATCAATTACTAAAATAAATAAACAACCAATAGCTATTGATATAATGAATCATACAGCTCAAATGAAAATAAAACACATGGTGATCTGAAAGGATAAAAACTCTTTGAATAAAACTCAATCTCCAGTACTCATTAAAAAAAATAGGGTAGAAGACAGTCTTGGCAGCCTTACAAAATTTTCTTTACCAGAACAGAAGCAAATGTCCTATAGCTGTGTTAACCACTAAAAGCTCACAAATACAACTTCTCTAGAAAATTATACTCTGCAAAGCAGAAGTTGCCTCCCCCTGGGCTTTCCTTCCCCCACTCCTTCCCCTGGTGGCCTGTAGCGAGTGGATGTCTGGCATAGGGCCATGAAAAGCCAACACCCTTGCCTCAGTGGGGCAGAGTCTGTGATATACACAACTTGTGCTGTATAAACTCCAGTTGAGACCACTTCTTTATTTATCCCCTTTCTTTGCCCTCCTTGCTCACTTCACTCATTTTTTTCCCTGAAAGCACTTTCTTAGTTGATTACGTGACCCCAAATCTCTACCTTGAGCAATATTTCTGGCATTTGAGCAATGTAAGGGAACTTGTAATTATGTGGTTTGTAGAATTTGGCAGCTACTGTTAAACACCACTGATGCTTTGAAGAGAGAGACGGCAAGCTATTGGCAATCAATCACCAGTTCAAAGTCAAGTGTAAAAGCCTCTTTGGGCTTTCTTTCTTCCTGGGCCTCTTTGGCAATGTTCAAAGCAATCCTTTTTTTCTATAGCTGTGGTGGAGATGGGAGCCAAACTAAGGAACTGTGAGACCAGGAAGACATCACAGAACAAGGTATTCTCAGTCCTGGGACGTTCCCAACACCAAGGGCAGGGTACTGAGAGATCAAGAATGGGACCTTGAGATTAGGGATGGGGGTGTTTGGTAGCTGCACATAACAACCTTGAACTGGAACTCCTTGAGGATGAAGAAGTATTTCCTATCCCTTACCTCTTGCTTGAAGACTATGATGAAGCCTCAAATGACCCAGGTCCCCACCTTCCTTAGGACCTCACCACCTGTTCCCAGCTTCCAGACAGGTTCTTGGGGTTATTTTCCATGGTAATTCCACCAAGTTAGTAATGGTGGATCTAAGATATAAATTCCGACCAAATAACTCCAGAGCCCATGCTCTTAACTATTTTGCTATCCCCTCCTAGTCTTCTGATAAATACTGTAGGTACTAGCACATAGGTTGTTTAAATTTACATGAATTAAAATTAAATAATATGAAAAAATTGGTTCTTCAAGGACACTAACCCTTTTTTTCAAGTGTTCAATGACCATACGTGGCTAGCATTGGCCATATGAGTAAGTGCAATTATAGAAGGTTCCCATTACTATAGAAAGTTCTATCAGATGTGACTACTTAGAACATATAATGGCAAAAAAAAAAACCCACTCAATTATATTAACAATAAAATAAAAATATCCAGTGTACTCAGTACTACCATAAAGTCAATTTATAATCATTCACACTTTCATATGAGAGATGAATCACAACTATAGCCCAGGATGAAGGAGGGAAGGGGAGGGGCATAGGAAGGGAAGGGGGTGGCTCGATAGAGGGAGGGTTAATGGTGGGATCACACCTATGGAGCATATTGCAAGGGTACAAGTCAAATCTGTCAAATATTGAACACAAATGTCTTAATACTGTGATTAAGTAAATAAGGTGAAAGCTATGTAAATTAGTAGGATGTAAGCACTCCAATTTGTACAAATATTCAACACATTGAATCCCACAAGGCATAACTGTATTCATGATCTATGTATATATGACTCAATAAAAAAAACTTAAAAATAAACTCAACTACAAAGTCCATAGAGAAACAAAGGTCAAAGCTTTATTGAGTAAAAACAAAAGGATAACTGAAGTGCTATAACCTGCACCTAGCTGTGAGGATTGAAATTGTAAAGAATTCTACTGTTCCCAGTTAACTTTATACAGTCTTCTAAGTGGCTTCAGAATAGCATTTTATTTTTCATTAGTCTTTGACAAAATGAATCTAAAATTATTCTTGAATGGAGAAACAGGATTATTGAAAAATAAAAGGCTGGGCATGGTGGCTCACACCTGCAATCCCAGCACTTTGGAAGCTTGAGACGTGTATATTGCTTGAGCTCAGGAGTTCATGACCAGCCTGAGCAAGAGCAAGACCCTGTCTCTGCTAAAAATTTAAAAAAAAAAAAAAAAAAAAAAACTAGCTTGGCCTGGTGTGGGTGCCTGTAGCCCCAGCTACTTGAGAGGCTGAGACAGGTGGATCACTTGAGCCCAAGAGTTAAAGTTTGCTGTGAGCTATGACAGTGCCACAAAGTGAGACTTTGACCCCGTCCAAAAAAGAAAAAAAGGAGAAGAATGAAAGGAGGTTTTCTAGAAATACGGTTCACTGCATTCATTTCTTAGAGCACTGTTACAACAAACCACCATAATCTCTGTGGCTTAAAACTAGGAATTTTCCCTGCCGTTAGGGAAGCCAGAAATCCAGACTCCAGGAGGGCCACCTTCCCCTCGGAGCTCCAGGGAGACTCTGCTTCTTGCCACCTCCATAGCTTCTGGCTCCTGCCCTGGCTTCCCTAGCTTGCGATCACATCTCTCCATTCTCTGCCTCCATCTTCACATTGCTTTCTCCTCTTTGTGTCTCTCCAATCTTCTTCTGCCTCCGTTTTATAAGACACTTATAATTGTATTTATGACCCACTCAGATAATCTAGGATAACCAATAAGGTAATACTCACAGATTCTGGGGATTGGGACATAGAGACATGGAGATAGATAGATATATATACATATATAGATATGTGTATATATCTCGAGGGCCACCATTCAGCCCACTATGTTTCCATAGATAAGCTATTGATATTTCAAATAGCATGAAAGTACAAAAAAGAATCTAATCACTGTAGGAAATGAAAAAGGGGACAGGTATGAGGAGACGTGCAGGGGCCAGTGAGCTTATCATATAATTTTCAGCTGCACAAACATTTACTTCTTTAAAATATTTATTTTATCCTTTGCTTTTTAAAATAATCACTAAAGATCTTATTTTAATTAAGTATCTAAAGTCGGAAGGGCATGAGAAAAGGGTACTATTCTCCTGGTAAACGTGCTGGTGTAGGCATTGTTAATAAAGCCATCCCGGAAGGCTTTTGGAAGTATTAACCAAAAGACCTGAAAGGCACATAGCCTTTCATCCAGCCACTTACCCTAAGACGATAATCAGAGATATTTGTAGACATGTGTAGACAAAGGTAATCATAACTCAATTATTTTTAAAAGTGAAACTAGAGTCAAACTCAAATGTCTAACAATGGGGACCTGCTTATCTAAACAATGAAATATTCACATAAATGGTATAGTGAAGAATAATACAGAGAAGACATTTATATTTCTAGATGTTTTATATTTTGTAAAAAAAGAGTAGCTTCACAACAATGTACAGGATCATCTAGGTGGTATAGATTCCATGCTTGTGGAGTCAGGGATTATGTGTGTTTGTATAAAACATATACATAGAACCAAAGAAAGATATTTTAAAATGCTAGCAATATAGTATTTTACTAATGGAATTAGTACATTTAACAATTCATTGTCTTTTATAAAACAAAATTTTTTGTCTGTGTAATGATGAAATTTGGTAAATTACTTAAAATAACAACTCATTAAACAGTCTTCTGCAGAAAATAAAATTTAAATCACCCCAAAGCAGACATCAGGTAAGAACAAACCATTATTAATCTATTCTCTCTCATTTGCTTTGAGTCACATTAGCCCTTAAAATTCTTTATGAAAGAATTTTTAAAAATTCATAGTAAGGCACATATTTATATTAAAGTTTGAGCAGAGATATAGGATAAAACAGGCACAGATGCTAAGAATTATCACTGTGTGAAACTATAATGTCAACTGGAAAAATGCACATACATCAGAAAACAAAAAGGGGAATAGTTTGATTAGTTGAGGTGGTGAAGTTATTCTTCAAAACTTTTATTTTTGTTTTAGTGATTCTTTATGAGGCTTTTTAATGTATGTGAAGGAGGTTCCAGTCCCCTTGTTTCACTCCTGCTTTTTGCTACCTGTTTCTTCAGTGACGATTTCTTGCGTTCAGACAGGCCATTGGGCTCCTTCACCTTTCTGTAGGTTTTGGAGCAGAGAGAAGGGCTACTTTGTTCTCCACCGCAATTCTCTTCCACTTTTTTTTTTTAAGTTAGAAAAAGAAAATTACAAACCCCTGTGAGGCATAGCATCTCCTGACTCTGCAAAAGAAATTATTACTATTTTTTCTAATCAAGAAAGCTTTCTTTCTGCCTGACTTGTTTTCCTTGTCCAATTCAGTCATATCAGACCCCAGAGCCAGCGTCCAGGGTCCTTAACAGAGACTCGGCTCTATGGTGACGGCCTGTAGCTGATTTCCTCCTCCGTATATCAGACATTTAGTGGAGCCAGCGAGTTTCCTCCAAGACACTTTTCAAAATATTCACATAAAAGGATAGCTTGTGTATATCCTTGTGACTTACTTTACTCTTTAAACATAATTTCATGCTAGGCCTACTTAATATTTATGCCTTGCTGTTTTTGTTAAGAGTTGTATTTTTATGTAGAAAAACACATCCAGTGGCTGGGAACGCTGGCTTTGCTGAGTGTGCCCACCATGAAGCCACAGTGGAGTTCTGGCAGGTTCTCTCCACTTTCTGCCACACTTTCCCCCCAAAGACAGAAGTGTGTCCCTCTCTTGTCTTATTTCCTAATCACTACATCATGCCTACCTTTCTCCCCTAAGTTTCTTAAGAAACTTTAAATCATAGATAATCACAGATATGGCATCTTTCATTGGTTCTTGGAAACAAATACTGGGTTACTGTTAAAGCTTTGAGACAGACTGTGTTAGGGTCCACTGTTTCACTTCCAAGAAACACGGTTGGCAGCGTCCTTCTGATTCACCCATGCAAGTTTCAACTTGCCTAGCTTAACAGTGTTGCTGGGAGGACTTCCATGTGGATCTTATGTTTCTGGATTTTTGTGTATCTCAAAACTTTTGTAATGACCCCCATGCAAAGGATGAATTGTTTCAATATTGTTACTTCATGCATAGAAAAATTCTTTTCCTTAGAGGTCTGAAATGTTCAAAGGTTGCCTTTATTGTCTTAATAAATTGGAACACACACACACACACCTCTAAGAAATCATTTAACTATATTATATTCCAAGAGAGGAAACTGGACTACTACTGTTTTGAATACAGATCATACACCTTGTATTACAAGTAAGGTCCAAGAAGACTGTAGAGACAATTTATAATAAAGAAAAGAACAGACTACAATGAACTCTTTAAGATTTTGTTACTTATAAGTCACTTCCTCGGGTAATCCATTAATGTTCTCTAGGTCTCTGTTTTATTTTCTGAATATGGAACTGAACTATTATGTCAAAGGTCTCTTTATTTTAATTGCATGCTCAGGCATCCATTTCTGTATTTATAATGAGATCATAATAACAATTTGGGAGTTGATAGATATGCTGAAAGGAGGCAAGACAAGAATACATTTTCGAAAACACTGCATTTAAGATACTTCCTTCTGGGACATCTCATATCAAGAGGAGTGGAGCAAGAACTCCATAGAGATACATTCTATATAATTAATACAGTTTTTGGAACTGTTAAAAACTTTCCTTCCTCAGCAGCAATGGTGGTAGAGAAATAAAATAAATAAATCATTACAAAACACATGAAGTTTTTATGTTTCATTTCTTGGACTGAAGTTTGTGGATATTTTCATAGTCCCTGAGTTACAGTTTCTGAAATGGCAACAGTGAAACCAGAATCATATGGTGAGGAGAATCCAAGAACAAGACCTGTGTCTATGCCTGTATTTCTGTTTCCCATGTTCTAGAATATACTTTGTCTGTTAGTAAGCCACGCGTGTGTAATTACGTTGTGTGGATTAGTCATTCCTGATGAATGATTCTGCTGGTTTTATAATGTTGAAACAATTATAATTCATGTGTACTAGAAAGGTACTTTTTAAAAGAAAGACATTTATATATGCCCATTTAAAAACTTAATATTAGTGTCCCTGTGCATTCATCTTCTGGGAGAACACAGGCAAATACTATTGGAAATGGAAAGAAGAAAGGGAGCTCCTAAGTTGAAGGATCAAGTGCGAAGAGGAAAAGGCTGGAAGAATATTTCACTATTTATCAGGAAGAGTGGTCATCTCCTCATGTTTTATTATTATTATTTTGACCTACAAAAGCATTGCATGGAGTCAATGGACATTTTGCAGTCACCCCCCTGATGTCATAGAATCAGGTGAGGACTTCACAGAATGATGTCTGGAATGCTGTCAAGAAAGCAGTGTGCCTATTCATCTGTGTCACATTTAGATTCACTTAAACTTTCTAGGTCTGATTTCTTTTTTTCATCTGAAAAACTTGAGACACAAATACGTTTTCCACTTTCCTGTCTGGGTTTTCATGAGAATTAAGTGCTCTTAAAGGACGTCTGTATACAAAATGATAAGTGTCATGCTAAATACACAAAGAGAAGAGCTCTGTATGGTAGATAAACAGCACGGCTGTATTATTCCATAATCTTATATGCAATTGTAGTTTTCTTGGTGCCATTGTGGTTATTTAGAAAGACAAGTAATGAAATGAAAAAATTTTAAAATTAAGGAAGACTTTGGAAAGTGAGGGTGCCACTTGTTGGTGGTCAATACTTGGGCACAGACAAAAGCTCTAAAAATCTATTTTCCAAGATTCAAAATAGGTCAAAAGCAAAATTTCAGAATGACCCATTCATTTCATAATTATTTTGCCAAAATATCAAACCCATCACCTGCAACTGTGCCTGCCGCTGCTGAGCCTGCACTGATCAAGCCTCCGTCCCTCCAGGTGCCCAGCCACTATTGTTGCTTTGGCTTTTAGTACCAAATGGCTACAACAAGAGGTCCTAGATTTTGCTCAAGAAATCTTAGTTTTTGGTGAATAGGTGATTTTTAGCAAATTTATTTATTTATTTTGGAGAATTGACTTTGAGCTTTGAACTTAAGAGTTCCTTTTTTGGGGTTTTATTTATTTATTTTGGTTTTTAAAACATAAACTTTTAATAAAATACCTGCGAACAGTATTCATTATGAAACAGCCATAGAAGAACTGACTTTCAAGATAAAAATTATGTTTCATTTGGGAGAAAGGGCAATGGGTTGAGAAAGACTTGCCATCTTTTCTTGGTTCCTAGGGATAAAGACCAAAGAAGCATACATGTCAAGTCTCAATTTTTCAGCTCCTTTTGACCTAGGCTTTCCCCCCCTTGGCAAAAATGTCACACCAGTTGTGCAAAAAAATGAGCTGCCTTTTTTGTCTGTGTCTTTTTAACTTCAGACACACTTTCCACATCCAGAGTGACTTAATGGAGTCTAACAACCAATTAATGGCTTTAAAACCAGCAGGGATTCTGTTCTGCCCTGTAACCTGAAATGAATTATTGATAGATGCTTTCAGTCCTGTGTCCTGTCAGATATTTCAAAGTCAATGTCAGCTTGTGCATTTTTTCATTCGGTCTCTACTAAGGTCAAGATTTGTGAAGCAATGCTCTCTAGAAGGAAAAAAAAAAAAAAGCCAGCTCCCTGCAAGTGTGGAGCTAGACATAATTGGGCTGCCTTTAAGCCAAATCTCTTTAAGATATTATCAACCTCAACTTGTATTAGTGGAAACAGTGCCATTATTCCCTCAATGCAGGTGGAACATTGCACATTTAGAAGGCAAATGACATTAATAAGCACTTTTATAATTATTACAATAAATTTCTCTTATATGTGTGTTTTCTTTCATTTGAGTCTTGGAACAATCCGGCAACATGGGCTGGGCAAGTATCATTATTTTCACCCAATATAGAGAAAAGAAAAACCTAAAACCTAGAATTCTATAATAGAAGCTTTTCCCCTTCCCTTTTCTATTTCCTTCTCCCCCCCTTCTTCTTTTTCACATTAGTGTAATCGTGGCACAATTTTTATAGCTCTACTTGACAACAAGACAGCTCTTAAAAGATGATTTTTTAATAACTCAGATTTTAATGTCATTCTGCTATGGTAATCTCTGATTATCCATTTCTTAGCAAAATAATTAATGCATCGTTAAAATGTTCTTTTAAAATCCTTTAAAATTTAAACTAACTGATGGCTTAAGAATAATAACACAATAAAATATAAAGGGTAAATATGTGATAAAATAATCTTCAGAGAACTTCCAAATAAAAGGCACTTGAAGTCGTTAAAATATTTTATATGCACAGTTTAAAACTTTGGAAAGCCTATTTCTAATGCAATCTCTTAAAAAGGACAAAAGTTGGTGCCTGTGGCTCAAAGGAGTAGAGCGCCAGCCCCATATGCCGGAGGTAGTGGGTTCAAACCCAGCCCCAGCCAAAAACTGCAAAAAAAAAAAAAAGGACAAAAGTTAATCATTGCTGAATACCCCTATGTATATATGCTTCCTACATATTTGTTATTACAGTGTTTTATTTTGCTGTTAACAATTAATTACATTCATAATATTTTTCCAGGATGCTACATAGTTTTAATGATTATTATTTTATTCCATTTAGATCATTTCACAAAATGAATTTTTGGTTTCTTTCTCGTTGGTCATTTAGGCTCTACCCAATTTTTCTCTGCTGTAAGTAATGCAGCAGAGAACGTTTGCACATACATGTGTTCATTTACTTGAATTATTTTCCCTGATACCTAACACGAGTGCTATTACTGAACTACAGGATAAGAATATTTGTTGGCTTTGGCTGTGTATTTCTACACTGATCTCTAAACTTCCAGTGTATGGTAATGCCAGCAATGTATGTATTATTGATACTTCAATATTGCCAATATCATTCATTGTCATGTTTAGATGTTTTGGAATTACATATATCACATAGTATGTGGCAGCCTTATTCTATATCAAAGATAAAAATATATCACAGAACCATTAACAAAACAATGTGATATTGACTTCTAAAAAACAAAGCAGTGAACAGAAAAGAAAGTCTAGAAATAGAAGAAAGGCTACAATAATTTTAATATTTCATGTGAAGTAGATCTAAAACAAGAAAAAATATTGCTTATTCAATGAGGAAGAAAATGTTATTTTATAAATTCATAATAAGAAATATTTTTAAAACCATTTATGTATACTTTAAAACCATAAAGTACAAATTTATGGTTTTAAAGTACACATTAATTTGCACAAAAATACAAAATTTCTGCATGGTAAGAACTATTAGAAGCACAATAAAAACGTAGACTAAAACTAGGGAATTAATTATTACATATCATATCAGAAAACAGACTATTTTCTCCAATGCATAAGTAGCTTCTACAAATTCATAATAAATTAACTAAAATTTCAATTAAAATGGGCAATGGATATAAAATGACTGTCCATCAAAAATAAATATAATTGTCTTGAGCATGTTAAAGTGCTTAATCTCACTAGTAATAAGAATGCACATTAAAACCATTCTGAAAAATACTTTATCAAGTTGGTAAAGGTCAGGATATTTGACTATACTACATGGGGGAGATTGTGTTAGGAAAATTTACTCATATATATTGTTGATCTGATTGCTAATTTATACAAGGTCCAATTTGGAAATATTAAAAATGTATTTTTTTATCCAGAAATGTTATTTTTCAAATAAAACCTCATGAAGATTTTTTTATACAATTGTAAGGACAAACAACTGGGGGGAAAAACATGGATAAAATGGAATAATACAGAGCTACAAGAATGATGATGAAAATGTGTTAGGACTCTTATATAGATCCCTATCATATTAAACAAAAATTAAAATATAAACAATTTGTCCAATAAGCTATCATTTGTGTAAAAATAAAATATGTAAAAATTTTTGCATATATTTCTACATTCTAAAATATGCATACAGTATTTCTGGATGGCAGAAATAGAGACAGAGAAGACTTTTACCTATATGTCCTTACGTATTTCTAAGTAGTTGAACCATGTACATGTATTACCAAAATGTTTAATTCATAGGAAGACCATTTATTACTTTAGAATATTTTAAAAGGAGAACTCTGTTCACTCAATATATATTTCATACAGTACTGGAAGGTACTTTGCACCAGCAAGACAAAGCAGACGTCCAACAAATTTATCACAATTTATCTTAATTCAACTGCCAGTAACAATGCTCTATTAAAAGAAAAAAAAAAAAAAAGTCTCAGAAAAAATGCAAAACCAGATAGAACTCTGGTACAAGTCTTAATCTAGGAATAATGTCCTTTAAAAATTGGGTCACAGGGATTCTCTACGTAAGCTACCAAGTAAGGAGGAACTGAATGTGACGTGAGTGTAGTTTATCTCTACACAAGGAAGCTAGCAAAGCCTTTGTTGATTAAAGGAATATTAGAAGAGATGAGAATAAAGGTTACACACACACATACCCTCTCAACTAAATTAAAATCCCAGTGGAAAGGAAAATCCAGATTGCAAGAGAAATGACTCTAGAGAGTTCAGGGGAGCTGAGAACAGAGGCAAGTTTTCTGTGACTTCCTCTTTGGAATGATTGGAGGCTACTTGCTTGCAGAAGACTCTGTGCCAACATGGACTGGCTGAAGGAGAGCAATAGTGTTGTGACTAGTTTGGGCAGGACAGCATGTGACTAAATATGGTATAGCTATTACCAAAACATTCCAGTGTGGTTCAGCAGTGCTAGGTGGGTTGGTGAGCCAAAAGAGCTTCGTTAACAACCAGGAGGATGCAAGATGTGCCCAGACCCAGCCACAGGCCATGGCAAGATCCAGGGATTCACAAAAATAATAGGACCTGAGGTAGTCCTATATATTGGGTTTGATTCAGATGTGAAAATTTGTATGCAAGTTGAAAACAATAGAATCCATTAAAAGAGTAAATTCAGGGAAGTGTATTTCAAATATGAGGAGGCATAAAGAAAAGGATATAAATAGCAACTATCTATCTCTATACTTTATCTATCTATATCTATCTATATATAGATATATATCTACTTATTTATCTATCTTCCCATCTATCTACCTATGTTAGTCTACTTCTATTGTTTATAACAGAATATGTAAAACTGAGTAATTTATAAAGAAATGAAATTTCTTTCTTACAGTTCCAGAGGCTGGAAAGTCCAAGGTTGAGGAAGCATATCGGGTGAAAATCTTGTTGATGGAGACTCCCTTCAGAGTCCCAAGGTGAAACGCATCACAGGGTAAGGTGGTGGAGCATGCCAACTCAGGTCTCTCTTTCTTTCCTTAAAAAGGCACTGTCCAACATCATGATAACTACTTCATCTGTTAACCCATTAATCCATTAATAGATTAATCCTTTATGAAGATAGAGCCTTCATGACCCTCTTAAAGGTTCCATCTCTCAATATTGCCACATTGGAGATTAAATTTCAACATGAGCTTTGGAGGGTACATACATTTACACCACAGTACTAGCTATTTTTGATTTAGGAAAACAAACACAGAAATGAGAAATGTGGCAAAAAAAAAAAATAGAGTTAAAAACTAAAATAGAATCTACACCTCTCACAACTCACAGAAGTTAACTTACAATGGATAACAAACTTAAACCTAAGATATGAAAGTGTAGGAATTCTATAAAAAAAAAAAAGTTGGGATTCTGGGAAGATGGCCGACTGGTAGCAACCCTGGTCAGAGGCTCCTGAACAAAGGAAGAAAAACTGGTTGGAATCAGAATCTATGAAGTCAAAGACGGGGAGCTGAGCCCAGAAAGAAGTTCG
>NW_003852406.1:33409236-33428549 GCF_000181295.1 Otolemur garnettii | reverse complement strand
TGACTTGGATTATGTATGAAAACACCACACTGTACCCCCAAAGTGCATCAATGTACACAGTTACCATTCAATAAAAAAAAAAAAAAAAAGTTGGAAAAAATCTCCAGAAGAAGAACCTAAAAGCAATCACAGAAATGGCAGTAATAAACAAATGGGCTCTGAACAAACTAAAAAGTTTTTGCACAGCCAAGGACACAATCAATAGAGTAAATACACAACCTACAAATTGGGAGAAAATATTTGCATGCTATATAACAGAGAAAGGGCTGATAACCAGAATCTGCAAAGAACTCAAGCAAATCAATACAAAAGGATAAAATATGAACAGACCCTTTTCAAATATGGAGTAATGGCCAACAAGCACATGAAAAAATGTTCATCATCTCTAATCAGAGATGAGACTCAATGAGATATCTCAATAAGATATCTCAATGAGATATCACCTACCTCTAGTAAGAATAACTCATATTAAACAGTTGTTGGCATGGATGCAGAGAGAAAGTCCCCCCTTACACTGTTGGTGGGACTGCAAACTAGTATAACCTCTCTGGAAAGTAGTATGGTGATACCCCAAAGAACTAGAAGTATACCTACCATTTGACCCAGCAATTCCACTACCAGGTATTTACCCAAAGAAGGAAAAAACAGTTTATCATGAAGATACTTGCACTTAATTTTTTCTTTTTTGAGACAGAGCCTCACTTTGTAGCCCTCAGTAGAGTGTCGTGACATCATAGCCCACAGCAACCTCAAAGTCTTGGGCTCGAGTGATTCTCTTGCCTCACTCTCCTAAGTAGTTGGGACTACAGGCACCTGTCACAACACCCAGCTATTTTATTTTTTTAGAGATGAGGTCTCACTCTTGCTCAGGCTGATCTCAAACCTGTGAGTTCAGGTAATCCACCCACCTCAGCCTCCCAGAGTGTGCACTTAAATGTTTTAAGCAACACAATTCACAATCACAAAGATATGGGAAGAACCCAAGTGCCCATCAATACAAGAGGGGATTAATAAAATGAGGTCTATGCAAATATTTTACTTAACCATAAAAATGGTGGCAGTTTTTCTAACAACCTACCTAGATGGAATTGCAGGCCATTCATCTAAGTGAGATACATCAAGAAGGAAAAACAACCACTGTATGTACTCAATACAAAATTGGAACTAGTTGATCAACACTTATGTGCATATATGAAAGCAAAACCCAATGGAATTCAAGCAGGTGGGAAGAGTGGGTAAATTCATACCTGATAGGTACATTATACACTTTCTTTGGCTCAAAATATATAAAAGCAAACTATGTAACCAAAATATGGGTACCCTCATAATATCTTAAAATTAAAAAAAAAATTAAACACTGAGACTTGATGGAGCCTATTAGAAAATTAGTAAAATGGAAGACAGATTTGAGAAAATCATCTAGAATTCTGGATAGATGTAAAGGGACTAAAAATATAAAGGCAGGGAGGATTGAACAAAAAATGTCAAACATGTAGTATATATGAATTTCAGAATGCAAGAATAGAAAGTATGAGGAGAGGAAATTATAAAAATGAAAATAGGTGATAATTCCAAATTAAATACACGATTTTTCTGATTGATGAAATACATTGATAGATAAACAGGTTGGAAAAAAAATTGTATCTGGATGCATGTGTGCACACACATAGAAAGACTGTAGAATATCAAAATTAAAAAAAAAACTTACAAGTAACAAGAGAAGAAAGACTATCTGTGGAAAAGAATAACAAAGCTTGAAGCTAATTTCTTATTAATCACAATAGATGCTACAGGTGTGGATCTTCAGGATGTTGACTGAAAGTAACTATAAATTTAGAATTAGTTCCCAATTTATCTGTAATTCAAAAATGAGAGGGCTAGTGCTGAGAAATTAGATGCCTTCTTCCTAAGATTATGAAAAGGCAAGGTTACATTTTCTTGCCATTCATATTTAACATTATACTGGAAGTCCTAGCTATTGCAATAAGACAATAAAATAAAATAAATAGTATACAGAATGGAAAGGAAGAAATAAAAATGTCCTTGCAAATGACAAAGTTCCCTGTGTAAAAAATCCGAAAGAATCATCATCATCAACAAGAAAGCTTCCTGAACTAAAAGTCATAGCAAGGTAAATATGCAAAAACCAACTGCATATTGGTTGCAACTCCATCTCCCCCACACGCACCAGACTGACCTGAGACATGAGGCACTTTCTGTTGTGAGGAAACTTGAGCAGAAGATTTCCACCAGCCCCCAGTGCCATCACAAACACCTGCAGTCCTTACTACAGGAGAATCCTACACTCCTCACAAGCCTTGAGTCCAGTTTAAGAGCTACTGAGAATCCACACAGTTGCACTGTTCCAGGTCAGGACCACAAAGTGGTCCTATGGGCCACCCACACACACGTGCACCCAGGCCCCCAAGATCAGGTGAGTTTGTTCATTGGTTCCCTTTGTGAGCCAAGCTGCTACAGCACCACACCATGGCATCTTCTGACCAGAGTCACCTCAGAAGTGTATCCTCTTGTATGGTTCAGTAGCCACTGCACTTCTCCAACACTGGGGCTCCATCTTCTTTATTCTAAGCCCACTTGAGTGGCTGAATGCTATGGCACCAGCTGAACAGAGGTTGGGCTTGGAACCGGTTATGGCTCTGATCCTGCACAGCAGAGAAACTAACCCTTTCCACCACACTTCCAGCTGGAGGAACATTCTGCCTGTAACACCCAGGGTGAACCTATCCTTGAGCTGAAGCAAAACCACTGTGCTCTCTTTCCCAAGTAAAAGAGACCCCTGAGTCTTTGAAGAGTTTATTTGTCCCTGGGCCAGTGAAATGGTTTTGTGCCTATACTTGCAACCCAAGAAATAGTCCTTCAGTACCTCCATTTCTTTCAGACATGCCCCTGGCCTGCCCAATAGCCCCATGCCTTCAACAAGAGCCTAAGAAGCAATCCAAATTGCTGCCCTTGGTAGGCATATCCCTGAGCCAGCTAAGCAGTCTTGCACTTGCATACCAGACCTCAGAAATGTTCTTATTCCTACTTTTGGCAGACATGCTCTCAGGCCAGCCAGGCAGCTCTGCATATGTGTCTTCAGCTAGAGAAACAGTCCTAACAACCACCCTCAGAGCACATGTACCCAGACCAGCCAAGAATCTATGTAATCACATTCTGGGCCTGAGAAACAGCCTGGTAGTTGATCCATAGCCAACACATACCCCCAGACTAGCGAAGCAGCTGTGAGTCCACATACCAGGCCTGGGAAACAGCTGCAAGGGCCACTCCTGGCTGACATGCCCCCATACCAGCTGAGCAGCCCTATACATGTATACTGAGCTAGAGAAACAGTTCTATGGGATGCCCCTGGTAAACTTATCCCCAGGCTGGCCGAAAAGCTATGTACCTGTATTCTGGACTTAAGGACAGCCCTACAAGCCACTCATGACAAACATGTCCCAGGCTAGCTAAGAATCAGCATCCTCATGCTCCCAACCAGAGTAACAGCCCCATGGCTCCAACCTCAGCAAGTTAGACCCCAAGTTGACTGACCCATGATCTGAGAAAGAACCTGGCAAGCCTATCCTTGGCAAAGCAACACCACCTTTACCACAAATTCTCTCAGCCTAAGTCATTAAGAAATTCACAAACACCACTAGTGTGATGTATAACTGAAAAGATGATGATGGAAATGACATTACTGTTCCCACCTAGAACCAATGCCAGCACACCCCACTGAAGTGTTATGTCAACACTCATTCACATCAAAAAGGCTTTCCATATGAAATCTACTCTATAAAATGGTAAGAGATGATTTTTCCAAGAGATGTGCAGAAATAATTCAGGGACACTTTAACCATGAAAAGGCAAGGAAGTATGTCACCATCAAAGGAAATCAATAATTCCCCCAGCAACAGACCTCAATCTTAAGGAAACACATGAATGATATTTAATATAAGAATTAAAAATAATAATATTAAGAATACTCAGTGAGATACAAGAGAATACAGAAAAAATTCAAATACAATGAAATTAGCAAAATAATTTGTGATTTGAAAAGGAAAGCCAAGGAGAAGAAATAATTTCTGAACTTGAACACAGACCTTTTGAAGTAACAAATGAAGACAAAAGAAAGAACAATAAAAAAGCCCTTCAGATTTATGAGACAACAGTAAACAAACAAATATATATATATATATTATGGATTTCCAGAAAGGGGAAAAGATGTTTAATGAAATAATAGCAGAAAACATCTAGTCCAGAGAGAGAGATGGACAACTATGTCCAGAAAACTCAAGGAATCCCAAATAGATTCAACCCAAGAAGGTCTTCTCTGAGGCACATTATACGCAAATTTTTAAAAGTCAAAGACAAAAAAGAAATTTGAAAGTAGCAAGAGAAAAGCATTAAGTCATATATAAGGGACTCTCCACTAAACTAACATCAGATTTCTTAGCAGAAACTTTACATGCTGAGGGAAAAAATATATATTTAAATTACTAAAAGAAACAAAGACAAACCCAAACACACACATCCCCACCATTCAAATATGTTATACCCAGCAAAGCTATCCTTTAGAATGAAGGAGGAATAAAATCTTTCAGATACAAGCAAAAACTAAGGGTTTTCATCACCACTAGACCATACAAGAGACACTCAAGGAAGGCTTCCATCAAGAAGTGAAAAGATGGGTGGTGCCTGTAGCTCAGTGAGTAGGGGACCGGCTCCATATACTAAGGGTGGCAGGTTTGAACCCAGCCCCAGACAGCTAAAACAGCAGTGGCAACTGCAACAAAAATTACTGTGCATCGTGGCAGGCGCCTGTAGTCCCAGCTACTTGGGAGGCTGAGGCAAAAGAATCACTTAAGCCCAAGAGTTGGAGGTTGCTAAGAGATGTGATGCCACTGCACTCTACCAAGGGCAACAAAATGAGGCTCAGTCTCAAAAAAAAAAAAAAAAGAAAGAAAGAAAGAAATGGAAAGATGAAAACTACTATCATGAAAACATGCACAACTATAAAATGCATTGGTAGAGCTAATACACAAAGGAGAAAGAAGGGCAAATCAAACCTTATCACTACAGAAAACCACCCAACCACAGAAATATGTAAAAAAAAAAAAAGAGTAAATAAGAAACTAAAACATATAAAACACATGGAAAACAACCAATGAAATGACAAAAATAAGTCCCTTCCTATTAATAATAATGTTAAATGTAAATTTATTAAATTCCTCATTTTAAAGATATAGATTGGCTGAATGGATAAAAAATGAGATCTAACTATTTGCTGCCTATTAGAAACTCACCTCACCTGTAAAGACACACAGACTCAAAAATAAAGGATAGAGATAGATATTCCATGCAAATGGAAACCAAAAGAGAGCAAGAGTAGGTATACTTATATCAGAAAAAACAGACTTAAAGTTAAAAGTTGTAAAAAGAGACAAAGGAAGATATTATATAAAAATATAGTGATCAGTTCAGTAAGAGAATATAACAATTGTAAATATACATGCATCCGACATAAGAGCACCTAGATATATAAAGTAAATATTGCTAGTTTTAAGTGAAAGATAGACCCCAATCATAATACCCTACTCACAATAATAGACAGATCATCTAGAACAAAATCAACAAAGAAACATATTTAAATTGCACCATAGAACAAATGAATATAATAGACATTTATAGAATATTTTACCCAACAGCTACCAAATACACACTCTTTTCATCAGCACATGAAACATTCTCCGGGATGAATCATATATTAAAACATAAAACAAGTATTGAAAAATTTTTTAAAACTACAAATCATATCAAGTATCTTATTTGACCACAATGGAATAAAACTATACATAACAAAAAAAATTGATACTGTACAAATAACTGCAAACTAAACATTCTCCTGAATGACCAATAGATAAAGGAACAAATTAAAAATGAAATTAAAAACATATTTGAAACAAATAAAAATAAAACCAAAACATATCAAAACCTATGGGATACAGCAAAAGAAGTATTAAGAGGCAAGTGAATAGAATTGTGTGCCAGTATCCAAAAAATAGAAAGATTTCAAACAAACAACCTAATGATGTATTTCAAAGAACTAGAAAATCAAATAAACCAAACCCAGAATTAGCAGAAGAAAAAAATAATAAAGATGAGAGCTGAAATAAACAAGATTGAGACTAAAACACGTACTAAAGACATACGAAGCAAAAGGCTAATTTTTGGAAAAGATAAACAAAATGAACAAATCATTAGCTAATTACTAAGCAATGAAAGAAAAAATTCCTAAATAAATAAAATCAGAAACAAAAGACATGTTGCACAAATAGCACAGAAATACAAAGAGACCACCTATGAACACCTACATACTAATAAATTCAAAAATGTAAAGGAAATGCATAAGTTTCTGAACACATACAAGCTCCCAAGGTTAAAGCAAAAAGAAATAGAAAACTTGAATAGACCAATTATATGTAGCAATATTAAATTAGTGATAAAAAGTCTATAAAAAGGAAAATTCCATGACCAGATAACTTTACCACTGAATTCTACCAAACTTTAAAATATAAACTAATAGCAATTCTTCTCAAGTTATTAGAAAAAATTGAAAAAAATTCTTCCTAACTTGTTCTATGAGGCCAGCATAACTCTGATACCAAAATTTGACAAGGACACAATAGAAAAAGAAAAGTAGTGGTCTGATAAACACAGATGCAAAAATCCTCAACAAAATTCTAGTAAATCAAATCCAACAACACATCAAAAAGATAATATACCACGATCAAGTGGGATTTAGCCCAGAAATGCAAGGATGGCATTCCAATATATGCCATCAATAGAATGAAGGCCAAAAATCTCACATGAAAATCTCAATTGATGCAGAAAAAGCTTGTGATGGCATTCAACATTCTTCATGATAAAGACTCTAAATAAATTAGGTATATAAGGGAAGCACCTCAATATAGTAAATACTGTATATGAAAAAGCCATAACTCACATCTTGCTGAACGGGGCAAAGCTGAAAGCCTCTCTTTTCTAAAAACTGGAACGAGACAAGAATGCTCTTTCTCACCATCTTATTCAATACAGTACTAAAAGTCTTACACAGAGTAATTAGGCAAGAGAAAGAAATAAAGGGCATCTGAATTGGAAAGAAAGAAGTCTACAGATGATATGATCTATATATAGAAAACACTAAAGACTACCAAAAATACCTTTTTAGAACTGATAAATTCAGTGAAATTTCAGGATACAAAATTAATATACAAAAATCAGTAGAATTTCTAACATGAACAACAAACTAGCTGAAAAAGAAATCAAGAAGGCAATCCTATTTATAATAGCTACAAAAAAATTAAGTACCTACAAATAAATTTAAGCCAGAGGTGAAAGATCTGTGGAATGAAAAATACAAAATATTAACAAAATAAATTAAAGAGGAAACAAACAAATGGAAAGATATCCTATGTATCTAGATCAGAAGAATTAGTATTGTTAAAATGACAATTACTATGCAAAGCAATCTAGAGTCAATGCAAATTTATCAAAATGCCAAAGAAATTCTTCAGACAAATAAAAAAAAATTTTAAATGTGTATGATGGCACTATAAAAGACCCTATATAGACAAAGGAATTCTAAGGGGGAAAACACTGGAGGTATCACACTACCAGACCTCAGAAGACAGTGCAAAACTGTGCTAACTAACAAACAGAAATCGGTGCACATTTCTACAGCCAACTGATTTCTGACAAAAATGTCAAGAGCACTCATTGGGGACAGGACAATTTCTTCAATAAATGAAGCTGAGTAAGTGGATATCCATATGCAGAAGAATGAAATTAGATTCCCACTGCTCACCCTCAAAGTCAACTAAAAATGGATCAAAGACCTAAACATAAGACCAGAAATGATCGAAACTACTAGAACAAAACACAGGGAAAACACCTCAAGATACTGGTCTGGGAAAAGATTTTATGAATAAGACCTCAAAAGCACAGGTAACAGAAGCAAAAATAAATAAGTGGGATTGTGTGAAATTCAAAAGCTTCTAGAAACAATTAACTGAGTCAACCACAATGAGGTTTCATCTCAGCCCAGTTAGGATGGCATGAAAAGGAAATCATTAACCTGCATAGTAAACACCTAAGTGTTTACTGCAACACTATTCACAAAAGCCATGATACAGAATCAACATAGATGTCCAAATATAGGTGAATGAATAAAGTGTGGTATGTACACACAATGGAATACTATGCAGCCATAAAAAGAATGAAATCCTATCATTCATTGGAACATGGATAGGCATCACGTTAAGTGAAATAAACCAGGAACAGAAAGTTAAACATTCATATTTTTCTCACTAATATGTGGAAGCTAAAAAAAAAAAAGTTATCTCATAAAAGTTAAAAACTGAGCAGAGAATACTAGAGGCTGGGAAGTACAGGAGGAAGAGAGGAATATGGGAGATTTGTTAAAGAATATAAAATTATAGCCAGATAGAAGGAAAAGTTTTAGTATTCTACACTATAGAATGACATCAGTTAACAATCATATATCATGTAGTTTCTAATAACTAGAAGGATATTGAATCATCCCAGACAAATAAATGATAAATGTTTGACATAATGAATATGCTAATTACCCCAATCTGATTAGTACACATTATATATATCAAAATATCACTTTGTATCCCATGAATATGTACAATTATTATTACATTATAATTATATTATTATTTTAAAAGTTAAAGCATCCAGACAATAAGTAGATGATCCATTTCACTAATAACCAAAGAAATAACAATGAAAACAATGAGACTATATTTTCACCTATTGGATTACAAATTGATAATTCCTTATTTTAGAAAGCGTGTTGAGAAATAGGCACTCTTGCATTGTTTTTTTTTTTTTTTTTTTGAGACAGAGCCTCAAGCTGTCCCCCTAGGTAGAGTGCCGTGGCATTACAGCTCACAGCAACCTCCAACTCCTGGGCTCAAGCGAGTCTCCTGCCTCCGCCTCCCAAGTAGCTGGGACCACAGGCGCCCGCCACAACGCCCGGCTATTTTTTGGTTGCAGCCGTCATTGTTGTTTGGTGGGCCCAGGCTGGGGATTCAAACCCGCCACCTTAGGTGTACGTGGCTGGCGCCTTAGCCGGTTGAGCTATAGGCGCCGAGCCTGCATTGTTGATAGAAGTAAGAATTGGTACTAACTTTTTGGAGGGCAATATCAAAAACTTTAATGTTCATACTTTTGACAAAAGGATTCCACAGCTGGAAATTTATTCTAACAATGCAAAAAGATGTATGTTTAAAGATGTTCACTGAAGTTTTGTTTACAGTCCACCTATTTATGGAGGAAAGTAGGGTGCCACTAAAATAAATAGGTAGCTGGAGTCTGCTCATGCTCACGCTGATCACATTCACACATTTATGCAAATTATAGTTGTAAGTACACAATCAAAATAAATTTTTTTAAAAAATTCCAATAATTTATGTTGGATGAAATAAAGTAGTATTGGCTAAAACCTAAAGAATAAAATAAATATTAATGACTCCACAATGACATAAGTAAATCACTGAATAAATTAATAAATGTGAAAGGAGAGAAAAATCTCCCACCCAGTAGATGATTGCTGGATGAATTACGAGATACTCACCCTTAAGGATGTGCAGCACACATCCTCTCCTGACCTTGGGGCTGTACACCCTGACTTCCTTCTAAAGAGTACAGTGTGGAAGGAGAGTTTAAATAGGAGTAACTTCATTGGCAAGCACTCCTGCAGCCAGGTCAAGGTTAATGTCAACAGTGATGTCGAGTTGATAGGAAGTGATGACCATGGTACTTTCTCTCTGTGATCTGTCTCCCCAATATCCATGACACCAGTCTAACAATGAGAAAAACATTAAACAAAGTCCACTGAGGGATATCTTACAAAATATCTTACTGTATACTCCAAAACCTTCAAGGTCAAAATTAGAATATTCATTACCTGAAACATTTATCATGAAATACTTGAAAATGGTCATCAAACATTAAAAGTGTGAGAAATGATCATAGCCAAGAAGAGCCTAAAGCAGCAGGACAGCTGACTGTGATGTGGCCTCTGGGATGTACATGAGATGCAAACTAAGGAGACCTGATTGAAGTGTCACTTCAATTAATTATAATGTTAAATTAACAATATTTGGTTAATCAAGACTGGTTAGCTAGCTGTAAGAAGTGCAGCACACTAATGTAACATGCTAATAAGTAGGAGAAACTAGGGGACGGAGTACATGGGAATGTTCTGCACTATTTTTAAAAATTTTCTGTAAAATCTAAAACTGTTATGCAAAATAAAGTTTACTTTAAAAAAAAGTTTAAAAATGTCAAACTCACTGCCAATTTAAGTCACCCATGTTATCTTTATGATGATAAACTCATTAGTGTGTGTCCTGGAACTTTATAAATGCACGAAAGAATCACCTGCAATTCCTTTAAAAATAAATGAGGGTGATAAGAAGTTATTTTCAGATTCACAGCCCTGAATTCACAGCTTTGCCTGTCAATACCCATCGCTTGGAAAACACTAAAGAGTGCTCTTAAGCAAACAGAAACTGAACCACCACAAGAAAGAACAGGATGCAAGAAGCCATGATTCCAGAAACAGGTTCGTATTCTGATCAATTTAAATAATCTATGCAAGTTTATACAAAATTCCACAGAAAGTGATAATTTTGTAGAATTTACTTTTGAAAGAGGAAATGAAGCGCTGAGCAGCAGTAGCACCGCTACTGTAAAGTAAAGGAGAAGGACAGGAGAAAGCTCACCCTTGGTTGCCGGAGGGGGGAGGGGCACGGATCAACGCTGGGCTTTATTGTGTTAAAAATACCTATTAAAAACTGAGAAACCACTAAAAAATGAAATAGAATAAATATCAAACCAGTGAAGCAAATGGGGATAAAGCAAACTTGAGAAAAATGGAATAAGGTAACTTAACAATAATCCGATTATCACACTTCATGCCAGGTATTATTCTAGTGTGTGTATACATTTAGGTAATCTAATAGAGTACCAGAAGACAGAAAAGGGGAGCACAGATAAAATGTCATAATTGCAAAACCAAAAAAGAGGATAAAAATAAGCCCAGTTATGTTAGTAACACCCTAAGCATAAACAGATTTTCAAAAGTACAGATCCTTAGAGCAAGTGAAAAAGAAACACAATGAGACATAGCTGCTTAAAGAAATACAGCCTAAGGCAAAATAAAGTTTTAAAATAATGAAATGGAAAAAGACTAATCTGGCAATTAGACTATCAGATAAAAAGATTCTGATTCAAAAGCATTCATTAATAGAACTATAAAGGAAGCATTCACAATAAGATAGAACCGTCACAAAAAGAAATGTGTCTAACAATACAGCCTCAAAATTCATGAATCAAAAATTTAACCTAATTAATTATTTTTAATGTCATTTCTCTTAATGTTTTAAGATTAAATTGTTAAATAAAGATTGAATATACTCAAGTTGTTGTACAGTCTGGTGGACTGATGTTTGTATACCTTGTGTAATGACTACCACTATCAAATTATGAACCATCCCTCCCCATCAGCTGCGTGTTACAACCCCAAAATTTGTTCATTTATTACTGAAAGATTTTTCCCTTTGACCATCATTTTCTGGTTTCCTCCACCTCTCTGGAAACCGCAATTCTACTTTCTGCTTCTAGGACTTGACTTGACTTTCAAAAAGAAAAATAATCAATTCTATGATTAAAGTAGAAAATATTTTAACACAGCCTCTCTAAAGTAGTCAAGCATCTAAACGTTAGGAAGTTCACAGAGAGGCGAATGGCATAATTAACAGGCTTGATCACAGAAACAGGATCAAAGAAATAAAGAAAATATATACTGTTAAAGCTTCGGTAAAACATTTATTAAAAAGTCTTTACCTATCAAGCCACAACAAGGAAGTTTCAACAAAAACCAAAGAATTGTTATCAAACAGCCAAAATTCTCTGACTACAAAACAAATTATCTAAAGGCAAAAACAAAAACAAACACAAGTTCAATAAATGCATTGTTTTAGAACAAAATAAAATCCTGCATAACTTTGTTAGCCAAGGTATCTCTGGCTGCTGTGATGAGCAAGTGTCTAATGCATAATGGCTCAAACATGATGGGAGCTTGCTCCATACACAGGTAAATCTCTGAAGGGATGCTCCTGTGTGGACTGGTTCCTTTGCTTTCTTAACTTCATTTGTCTTCACTGATTCACTTCAACAGTGAAGTGAAGCTCTTGATACAGACAGAGCTTATCTGCATCAAGCCAGTAGAAGGCAAAGGAGCATGGAGTGAAAGTGGGATTTATTTTAGTGGTAGGACCCCAAAGTGGGGACTACCCTGATAGTCCCTCAACAACAGACTGGAAAAATACAGTGCAGCGTCCCAAGTATAGGCAACACAAGGATGAAGCACAGCAGGAAGAATGCATTTGCAAACAGATGAGTGAGCAAGAAAAGTCAGGCACAGAAAAAGTATATCTCGTCCTATCCAATTGATATGAGATATGAAAAGAGGTAAATGAATCCATGCTATTTGAAGCCAGAATGGAGAGGGCTGCCCTTGGTGGAGGAGATGGTGATTGGGAAATGTGGGAGGGACTGTTCTGAGAGGCTGGGTTGCTCTCTCTCTGCACTTCACTAAGAACAAGGGCATATTCACTTTGTGAACATTCAGAGATATTGTGAAAATTACTGTGAAATCTTCTGTATTTCTATTGTGTTTCAATAAAATATTTTGTTAGAGGTTAAAATAAGAATGAGGTCTAGACAACTTTAAGATGAGTTTTAAAAAAATTCAAGAAATAGAAATCTTATTTTATGCATTAAAAATTAGAAGAAAATTGTGATGCTTTCAATAGGTATAGGAAATCATTTAGCTAAAATCAACCCATATTATCAATCAGAACAAAATAAAACAAAATCTCTTAGTAAATTAATAGGAAGGAAACTCTTAGCCGAGTAAAGAATGTAACTCAAAATCTATTGCAAACTCCTTTCTTAATGATGAGGTAGTAGTAGACACATCTACATCAAGACAAGAACTATACAGGATAAAGAGATCCTTTATCACCAATTCTATTTAACATTAAATTTGAGGTATGAGTCAATGTAGAAAACAAAAAATAAACAAACAGGAACAAGGACTAGAAAGAAATTCCCAGACACTGACACTCTAATCCTTCCACTGAATACCAGTGTAACATGTACAGCCACGTCATGGTCAAGGCCCTTAGCCACCCAAAGTTTCTCTGAAAAGTCACTGACAAGAGGCAGATGGAGGAATCGGAGACAAGGCATAAGAATGTAACCTGTATACACAGGAGCCTTCAGACTGAAGACCCAGAGACAAAGGCAAATTGTTCTTTCTTTTTTTGTAGTTTTTGGCTGGGGCCAGGTTTGAACCTGCCACCTCTGGTGTATAGGTCTGGTGCCCTACTCCTTGAGCCACAGGCACTGCCTGAATTGTCCATTTTTATGCTTAGATTTAATAAAGTATGGACAGCCATGTAGAAATATGACTGGACAAAGAGGCTGAGATTTAATGCTAACAGCCTGAGTGGGGAGATTCAGCATGGCCTGTCTGTCTAGATTCTTCTCGGCCTCTCTGGGCACATCCTTCCTTCCGGGAGTGGGGCAGGGCCCTCTCTAGAAAGCAGGACTTATGACCTGCAGTCACATAAGGTAGGTCAGACAATTTCTTTATGGACAGTTACTATACAGAATATTTTTATATTTTATAACTGGCTTTGGGGGTCAGGGATCCTGGTTTCTATGACCTGTCTTGGGAAAGGGGGATTCTAGTTTGTATGGCCAACCTATGGGGGAGAATAGTACTGCGAGACAAGAGGACAGAAGGTCAGATAAAAACTTCCACTCTGAGGTCTTAATTTCATATCCTTTAACCAACATCTGTTGGGGTGCTTTTTTTCTGAGCGCCAACATTGGAATGGTGTAGCGTAGCACATTGTCTCACAGTACAGTAGTGTAACAGCCTGGAAGAACTGGGTCTAGTGGAGCCAAGCTGAGGGTATGGTGCTCAGGAGCATGAGCCCTACAGCTAGCTTCACTTACTAGCTGTGCGACTCTGGGCAAGTTACTTCACCTCTCTGGACCTCATTTGTAAAATGGTGATAGCAAATACATGCTTAATGGACTTGTTGTAAAGATTGAATAAGTTCATATGTGAAAAGCATATATTAAGTTTGCAATAAACATTTATTATTATCTAATATAGCTTTGGATGTTTACCCTCTACCTTTTGTTGCTATTGTCTAAATACTAACCCTGTATTTGCTTCTTCTGTTAGAATGCATATGATTACATCTTTTTATTTACTTTCAGAGACTCTTTGTGATTTCTGGCACTATCAGAGCATTTCTCCTTACTTCCTGTGCAGTCATAAATTGTTAATACTGGTTTTCAGTGACTGGTAGGCTCAGCATGGTCAATACTTACTATGTTGTATGTTAATGAATCAGTTTCTTACCTTATCAAAGGGCATATATAAGTCTTTTATAGACAGGCAAGACAGGAAATATTTTAAAACTCTAACAAAAATTCAAAACTATACCTCTTGGCTTGTAGTCAACTTACTGAATGTAGATAACTTATTGAACCAATTAAGGTCTGGTAAATAACTTTGCAATATGACTCTGAATCTTTTTTTTAACATTATTTATTGATTTTGCATATACAGGTGTTTACTAGGTTTCCACGTTTTGCCTTCACAAAATTAAAAAGGCTTAAAATTTAACAACCATAACAATGTTTAAGATAAGGACTAGAAACAAAACCCTCCTATATAATGCAGATAAATACATTCAGAAAAGACATCAGAGGATTGCTGCAACAAAGTATTAAGCAATAACAATAGTAGTAATGCAAAGAAAGTAACATTCACATTGTCAAATAAGAGTATGTTTGTTATAGAATGCTTTGAATCTGAGGTTCATATAGAATGCTTTGAATCTGAGGTTCAGTATGGCGTCATCAATTAACTTCTTATTATTTTTTCCCCAAAGTCTCAAAAAATAGACAACTAATATTTATAAATAAAAATAAAAGATAATTTTAAAAAACAGATCATGCCAAATCCTATAGACAATAGAAAAAGAAGAAATACTTCAAAATCATTCTGCTTAATCTGGATACCCCTGATATTAAAATTGGAAAAAAATATTATTATAAAAGGGGAAATTATAAACATAAGACTCATGAATCATTTTAATTTCAGAAGGTAACATCAACTCACATCTAGAGAATATCTGGGTGATGGCATTTCTAGTGCAGGTACCACAGAGATACTCAGACGAGTATAACATGACCCTTGCCCTCTGCAGGCTTATCACTAGAGAGGAAACCAGGAAAGACTTCATAAGATGACCTTTTGTCTGTTGTCGAATGGGTTCCATGGCAATGAGTCCTGCAAGATCATGGGCAGAAGCCATCACCCAGAGCCAGGGCTGCTGCGAGGTGCTCCCGCCTCAGACTCTGAAGGCTGCTTGAATGTGCAGTGGCCGCACAGACAGCAGGGGACTTTATACTCTGCTTGCGTTAAGGCTGAGCAGGCTGCCAAGTGAGTGTCCCCTCACCTCAGGGAGCCCAGGATTTGGCATTTAGCAATGCAGACATCTCAGAGACCCTTAAATGGGACTATATTATAGATAATTTGATTAATATTACTTATTTTTCAAATTATTGGGGGACAGTTTTGTTTGTTTGTTTTTTCCATGTTCAGCACTTGGTATTTCTTTTTAAATCTAGGAAACAGCCAAACACTAAGGTCAAACAAGTCAGTGCAAAGAGCATGGGCCAGGTGGTGACAAGCCACCACCCTGGTGGGCCAGTTACTAGTCAGTGTGTCTCACAAAAGAGCAGGTGGGAGAAGGGTGCAGAGTGGGAACACTGCAGCTGCTGCTGTGCTGGATCTTGAGGAGTTCTGCATTTGGGGTGGACACTGCCTACGGGAGGCAGCAGTGTGGCCCACAGGGCACTGCCAGGGAACCGTTTGGGGGCATGTGGAAGATGCAGGGAAGCCCTCTGTACCAAAGTGTGGACAGAGGAGGGGGCAGCAGCAGTGAGTGCAGGTCCTGGGGCTAAGGAGCATGCAGTGCCTGGTGGGCCTGGCACCCCCATAGGAGTAGCTAGTGGTGCACCTGCAGGTCACATGCTCCATCCCATTCTGCCAATTCTGGATAGACTGTCAGAGGTAAAACTGGTGCTTATGGGATTCTGGGAAGATGGCCGACTGGTAGCAACCCTGGTCAGAGGCTCCTGAGCAAAGGAAGAAAAGCTGGTTGGAATCAGAATCTATGAAGCCAAAGACAGGGAGCTGAGCCCAGAAAGAAGTTCGGCAAGCTATAAATCCAAGGAAGAGCATTTAAGAACACAAAATACAGGTACAAAGCGGGCCCCAGAACTGCTTACTAGAGCCACACACTTCCTGTGGGTGCAGGTGGCTGCAGAGGAGTCCTCTGCTCCAGGCAGGCATAGAACTACTTGCTAGAGCCTTGCGCACCCTGCGGGCAGCAGCGGAGGAGTCCCCCACTCTGGGAGGGCCCAGAACTGCTTGCTAGACATGCGCACCCCACGGGCAGCAGAGGAGATCACAGCTTCAGAGCTCTGGGCAGGCCCAGAACTGCTTGCTAAAGCCACACACCTCCTGCAGGCAGCGGGTGGTCACAGAGGAGTCCCCTGCTCTGGGCAGGCACAGAACTACTTGCTTGAGCCTTGCACACCCCGCAGGCGGTGGTAGAGGAGTCCCCCACTCTGGGAGGGCCTAGAACTGCTTGCTAGACCCACACACCCCATGGACAGCAGAGGAGATCCCTGCTCCAGGGCTCTGGGTGGGCCCAGAACTGCGTGCTAGAGCTGCACACCTCCTGCAGGTGGCAGGTGGTCACAGAGGAGTCCCCTGCTCTGGGCAGCCACAGAACTACTTGCTGGAGCCTTGTGCACCCCACGGGCTACGATGGAGGAGTCCCTTTATCTGGGAGAGCCCAGAACTGCTTGCTAGAGCCGTGCACCCCACAGGCGGCAGAGGAGACCCCTGCTCCAGGGCTCTGGGCAGGTCCAGAACTGCTTGTTAGAGCCACACACCTCCCGCGGGTGGCGGGTGGTCACAGAGGAGTCCCCTGCTCTGGGCAGGCACAAAAATACTTGCTAGAGCCTTGTACACCCCCATGGGTGGCAGTGGAGGAGTCCCTCACTTTGGGAGGGCTGAGAACTGCTTGCTAGAGCCGCGCACCCCACGTAGGGCAGAGGAGATCCCTGCTCCAGGGCTCTGGGCAGGCCCAGAACTGCTTGCTAGAGCCACACACCTCCTGCAGGTGGCTGGTGGTCACAGAGGAGTCCCCTGCTCCAGGAAGCCACATAATTACTTGCTAGACCCTCGTGCACCCCGCGGGCAGTGATGGAGGAGGCTCCAACTTTGGGTGGGCCCAGAACTGCTTGCTAGAGCCACATGCCCCATGGGCGGCAGAGGAGATCCCTGCTCCAGGGCTCTGAGTGGGCCCAGAACTGCTTGCTAGAGTTGCACACCTCCCACAGGCAGCGGGTGGCCACAGAGGAATCCCCTGACTCGGGCAGGCACAGAACTACTTGCTAGAGCCACGGGTGCCCCACAGGCAGTTGCAGAGGAGTCCCTGACTTGGGGTGGGCCAAGAACTGCTTGCTACAGTCGCGCACTTCATGGGTGGCAGAGGAGATCCCCTCCCCAGGCACCTGCTCTGGGAAGGCCCAGAACTGCTAGTGCCATGGGCATTCCGCAGGCAGTGGTGGAGGAGTCCTCTGTGCTGAACCAAAACAGCTTGCTAGAGACACGCACACCTCACGGGGGCCAGCAGAGGATTTCCCCGCTCCAGGCACCTGTGCTGGGTGGGCCCAGAACTGCTTGCTAGAGCTATGCATGCCCTCCAGGTGGCAGTGGAGGAGCCTACTGCTCGGAGTAGGCCCAGAACTGTTTGCTAGAGCCACATGCATCTCATGGGCAGAGGTGGAGGAGTTCCCGCTCCAGGCTCCCACACAGGGAGGGTACAGATTGGCTTGCTCGTGCCGCACAAGTCCAACAGGCAAAGGGGAAGGAGTCCTCCGCTCTCCCACCAGCTACTCTGGTGGGGCTGAACTAGGACTGATCTGGTCGCTCGCATGCCGTGCATTACCACTGCCATTCCCTCTCCCCATGGCTGCTCGAGGGGGGCTGAAGTAGGACTGATCTAGCCACTACAGTTCCCCTGTTCCACCAGTTGCCCCGGTGGGGCTGAACAAGGACTGATCCAGCTGCTGCTGGTCTCCTGCCTGCCAGTCGCCCCGGCAGGCCAAATGAGGTCTAATCCAGCTCCGCACACTCCCAAGCGGCTACTGCCATTTCACTGCGCCCCAGTTGCCCCAGCACCTGAGAACTGGGAGAAGACAACAGACACACTCTGCCTGTCTCTCTGGGCAACCAGAAGAAGCCACCAACTGAATGGCTCTGATAAGGCCTTCAAACAAGATAAACTCAGCATGGGACGGAATCAGTGGAAAAACTCTGGCAACTTGAATAACCAGAGTAGATTCAACTCCCCCAAGGAAAAATGGGGGTAGATGCAATTGAAGACACCATCCATAAACAGATAGCTGAGATGTCAGAAATCAAGTTCAGAATGTGGATAGCAAATAAGATTAACAGAATGGAAGAAAGAAAGGAATTAGAAGTTCAAGATATTATTCAAAAGGTTTCTCAAGAAATTATGCAAAAGATGTCTCAAGAATTCAAAGATTTCAAAGATAAACTGATCAAAGATTTTGAAACACTGAGACAACAAGTTGCAGCCCTCAAGGATCTGAAAGATACAGTGGAATCGCTCTGTAACAGAGTGGAAGAGGCAGAAGAAAGGATCTCTGATTTTGAAGACAAAGCTTTTGAAGAAGCCCAGGAGCGCAAAGATCAAAAGAAATGGGGAGCAAAACGGATCTCACTCTCAGAGAGCTCTCGGATAATTCGAAGAAAACTAATATTCACCTTATAGGAATCCCAGAAGGTGATGAAGTTGCTTCACAAAACACAGAGGTTCTTCCTCATGAAATTATGAAAGAGAACTTTCCAGACATGCCAAGAGATTCTGAAATTCAGATAGCAGATAGTTTCAGAACCCCAGCACAACTCAACCTGAACAAGATATACCCCAGACACATCATAAATAACTTCACCAAAGTTAAGATTAAAGAGAAAATTCTGAAAGCAGTTAGATGTAAGAAAACCATAACCTACAAGGGGAAGA
>NW_003852406.1:33380343-33405364 GCF_000181295.1 Otolemur garnettii | reverse complement strand
GAATACTATGCAGCCATTAAGAAGGATGGAGACTTTACGTCCTTCACATTCACATGGATGGAGTTAGAGAATGTTCTTCTTAGCATAGTATCACAAGAATAGAGGAAAAAGTATCCAATGCACACACTCCTATTATGAAATTAATTTATACCTTTTATATGAAAGCTATAACCTAATAAGAGCCTAAGAATATGGGGAGGGGGAGGGAGAGGACAGGGGGAAATGAATGGAGGGAGGGGGATTGGAGGGATCACTTTTGTGGTTTATCTTACAACGGTACAAGTGAATCTTTCTAAGAGTAGAATATGAACATTTTAACACAATAACTAAGAAAATGACATGAAGGCTATGTTAACCAGTTTGATGGAAGTGTTTTGGATTGTGTATGAAAACACCACACTGTTCTGATTGCATGTAAAAACCCCACACTGAACCCTAGAAGTGCATTAATGTACATAGTTACCATTCAATGAAAAAAAAAACAAACTGGTGCTTATGACGGATTCAAAAGCAGGTACACACCTAAGAATGACCAAACACCAGGAGTAAATGAGTACCTTGCAAGGGGATTGACAATCTTGAGAAAGGGAGCAACTGCCATTCAGGGAAACTGTCAAGAGGCTCTGGAATTGATAGGTCAATATTCTCCAAGAGATTCTAGTAGATAGTGCATCTACAGAAAGCCAATTAGAAAACTCAATGCTTTTGAAAAATAGCAGAAAGCAGCCAAGGACCATATTAAACACATTAACTGCCATGAGAGCTATATTTAACTCATGCTAGTTTTGAGCCTGGAGCCTTGTAAAGCTGTGACACCTCTGCTCATTGTTTTTGCTATCAGTCTGCATGTCTCCCCATCTTCTGTCCCCCTGCTCCAGCTGGTCTGCCCACGTGTGCCAGGTGTGATGGACTGGGCTCTATTGCTGAGAGCCACCATTGCACATATCACCTTGAATATTTGCCTATTTTTGTAATAAAGCACTGTGGCCCCAAGGAAATTTTTTTTCCAGTGTGACAGTCAATGTATTAATAAGGTGATGTGTAAACCAAATAAAGTCCCCAGTATGTGGCTCAAAGGGACAAGGAGGAAGAAACTATGCCAACAAAAGTTACATGAAAGTCAGATTCAAAAGTTTCAATATCTGCTTAATAAGAATTCCTGAAAGAGAAAACTAAAAACAGGGAGAAGTGAATGAAGGAAGAAATATTCAAAGCAACAGCAACAGACAGGATTTAATCTCTGGGAGAGCTTTTGATGATTCTCAGTTCTCTGGCTTTATACTAATCAGCCCAAAGACCTGCAGTGGAAACTGATTGGCATGGTGCTGAAAGTATCCCTGATTTTGTTCACTGACCTGTAGGCACCGACACTTGGAAGCAGAGGAGCTTCCTCAGGGAAGCTTGTACCAACTGAAAGGGCAGTGTATGGCAGAGGTCAGCAGTGCAGGGGTTGTGGCAGGATGCTAGCCTGTGTCTCCGACCTGCTGGAAGAGACACATCAGGCAAATGTTTACTCAGCACCTGTGATGCGCTAGGCTCTGCTGTAAGCAGGAGAGACGGTGGTTCATTAGGTAAATTCCTTGCCCTTATGGAGTTTACATTTTAGTGGGAGTGACAGGCAGTAAACAAATAAGCATGCGATATAATTTGAAGTTACGATAAAAGTCATAGAAAGAAACCAAGTAGAGTTAGGGGTCAGGGAGTAACTCGTGATGCTCTTTCAGTTTGGAAGACAAGAGGTTCTCTCTGACTGAGAAAGCAACATTTGAGCACATAACTGAAGCATATGGAAGGTCAATCATGTGACCGTCTGGGGAGGAGTGTTCCAGAGAGCGGGAACAACAGGTGCATGGGTGGGAGAAAGTGGACAGAGCCTTGGCTCCTCATCTCTAAGAATGTGAATAATCCTGCCACCTCACTCTTAAGGCTCCATAAGGATTGAATGGCAAAATCCCTGAAAGCAGATAGCACATTTGTTGTCATGTAAAAAATTCTAATGAATGTGAACTTTCATACTCATTATCTCTAAGAGATCTTTTCCTTGAATAGGTTATAAATTAGCTCCAAGCCGCACGCTACTCCTTTATGCTTAATTTCTCCAAGATTGCCTTGTAAGAATATGCAGATGATATTGTTAATATGCTCTTTTCTCTCCAGGGTGCTGGTCTTCAAACTTCTTTCCTCAGGCCTCTGCTGACTGACAGCTGCACCTGCCCCATGGGTTGCTGTCTTGGGGCTACCTAAGGTGGCAGTCATCTAAGAGGGCTTCTCCATGTCTGTACTTGTAGCTTTGCTCACGTGATTTACTTCTCTTATAGAAGATCATGGCCTGGGTATTAGGAGACCCAAACTAGAGTCCTAACTCTTCATCTCTCTGGTCCTTCCTAGATTTCCTCAATTGCAAAACAGGAGTTTTCAGCATTATTGATGAATAGCTAAAAACTTAAAACAGCAGGAAAGTACTTAGTCATTATTAATGAATACAGCATACCTGTCTGTCAAGGAGTCTATACATACCCACAGTGCACTTCAGTGCTCTGACCGACTGCTGTTTTGCATCATGACACTTTCATTCAGAATCATTTACCACCTAGACCACACCAATTTATAGTCCCCTGCAGCAAGACATTTGGTCACTCTTCATCTTACTTATTCTCCATTTTCATGTTTCCAAGTAAGACTTGGCCTCCCGCAATGAAGTAGTTTGAAGGAACACTTACTTATATTTTCCTTTCTACCCCCTTCTTTTCCTTGCTCCCTGAGAAGCATTCTTTGTTGGAGTAGTGCAGGCGGGAGAGCCGAGTGTGAGCATGCTACACAGTGTGGATCAGACACCTGCAGGACACAGCGGTGCACTGCCTCTCTGTGACATGAGCTAATCAGGGCAGGTGCTGTCCCTGGGAAGGGGTGGTGGGGCGTGGAAGGAACTCCGAAGCTCTGGGAGGACATCTTCAAGCTCAATGGTAAGGCAAAAGCAACACCTGGTTCTCCAATCTGATGCCACCCTCATAAAACTGACCATTTCATCTCTAACTTCCTGATTCTATCAGGTTTCTCAGTGGTAACCAAACTGCAGAGAAGGGAATGGAATATAATTATTTCCCCAAACACTGAGAATCACTTTTTCCTGAAGCAGGGACACCAGGCTTTGTTCGACCCATTTAGTCCAATGTCCCGCTAAAAGACTTCTCTGTGATCAGAGGGCATCCTCGGTTTCAGCAAATGTCCATTTTACACACTGATCAAAATGTGGAAACAAACTGGGAAGAGCTCTAAAGTAAAGGTGGAGTCCCTAGACTACTGTTTAACTCAGAAATTCTCAGGCACCGTACCAGGGCACTCAGGCATGTTGCTTTGTCATTGGTTATGTGTTGGTCCCAATTTTTCATGCTGAGGGTCAAATATTGATGCTGTGAAAGACTAAATTTTCTAAAATGAAGCCTGGTGTTTACTGAGGGCCCACAGTATGTGAGGAGCACTGCACACATTACAGCTAATCTTCACAGCAACCTAAAGGGTAGGGGTTCTTATTGTTCTCACACTGCAGTGAGAAACTGAGGCTCAAACAGATAGGGAAGATGATGGGTCCAAAATAAATGACATGGGAGTAAATGGCAGAGTAAGATCCAAACCTATGTCTCCCATCGTCCTATTTTTTCATAACCCCAGGTTGCCTCTCTCTGATATTTAGGCTGAGAGAGACTGTGTTCATGAGGCCAGGCCACATTTAATTCACTATTGTGAGAAGCAGGTCCCTTTGACATTGGAATAGAACCACATGTGCCTCTGTAAGGCATTTCAATTTGCTCATCAGTGAGCGCTCCTGGGGAGAGGGTGTTTAGGTTCTTTTTTTGTATGTTGCATTTTGAGGAAAAGTCCTTTTATGAAAGGCTGACCCCTTTTCACCTTTTTCTGATTCACATCTCTTCCCACCTCCCCAGGAAACTTGTCTTTCCAATCAGCATCTAAACATGATTGAGTTTCCCCATTTTTACAAAGCAATCGACATGCACCCCAGCCTTCATTTCCTCCTTGGTTACTATCTTGCCTTTATCTTTTCAAAGACAGATTATCACTCCTGCCTCATCTATCAACTGCTCCTGAATCTACTCAAAGAGGTTGTTCTGCCTCCATGAAAAAAAGGAGAGGAAAGAGAGAAAGGAAAGAAGGAAGGAAGGAAGGAAGGAAGGAAGGAAGGAAGGAAGGAAGGAAGGAAGGAAGGAAAAGAAAGAACGAGATAGAGAGAGAAGAAGAAGAGGAAGAGGAGGAGGAGGAGGAGGAACCAACAAGAAAAACCTGTTCTTGCTAAGATCACTGCAACCCCCAATTTACTAACCTAGTGTGTACTTTGGTTCTTCCTCTTAGAGCACCTTGTAGCAGCAGCCCTCCTTGGCTTACAGAACCACCTCCTTCCTGAAGCACCATTCCCTCCCTGAGCAGCTGAGGCACTTAGTCCTGGCTGTTCCTCAGCATTGCCAGCTCCTCTGGTCCTAAAGAGCCTCCAAATGCTGAATCTTCATTATTAATCCTATGAGCTGGTGTCATTATCCCCATTTTGTAGAATAAAAAAAGAACTGAGACTCTGAGATTTAAAGTTAACATATGCAAGGTAACAGAGTTGGTAGAGTTAACTATCTTGTACTTGTCTCATTCTAAACCTTCTGTCCTCAGTCCTTTCAAGGTCAGGCTCCTAAGCTTCTAGAGAGAGGCAGTGGGGACAAGAACCCCTGGTTTGTGTCACACATTCCTAGTACTGAACTCACGTCACTTCTTTTCACTTTCAAATCCAGGCTCTGCCATTTTCTGGTTTCACAACCTTCTTGCTATGTGACCAGAACAAATTGTTCAATCCCTCTAAACCTGTTTCCTCAACTATAAAGTTGGGATAATTACAGGTCCTGTGTCACTCAGTTGCTGTGAGGATTCAATGAAATACCACATGCAAAGTGTTTCTCAGAGTGCTGAGTACACAGTCAGCCCTCAGCCTCTGACCGTTTTTAGGAGGAGGGTGACTGCAGAGTTGGGGAGTGGTGGCAGTGTATGGACTAGGTGATCTGGGGGCCCTTTCATCACTGATGTAGTATAATGTCCCAAGGAAAATGGCCCTTTCTGAAGGGCAGTCCTCTGATTATACAGGTAATGTGGCCTGAAAGGTGACTTTGGTTCTGGAATTAAATTTAGATTACACTCTTCCAGTAGCTGTTTCTCATTAAATGTCATAATACTGCCTGAAGCTAGAATGGTCCGGCACAGCAGCTCACCTGAGGCCACACTGAGGTCACAGCCCTTTTTGTGGAGCTCTTTTCGAGGGAATCAAGGCACTCAGTCAGGCAGAAGGTTTTGAGAGACCTGCCCTCACAGATTAGTGTTCCGAGGCCTGGCTTCCTGGCCTCTCTGGTGACAGCCACAGCAGTCAGCATCACCCCTTGCTTCTCCCCAAGGGGCCTTTGAATTTGCCATTGTAGGGGGAGGGGCTCACAGCAAGAAATCAGGTCTGAAAAGGTATCTCCTCTTTGCCACCACCAGGATCTGAGCGACCCATTGATGACATTCCTCTGTCACTGGGTCAGTGTTTGTTTGTGACAGAGTGTAAAGAGCTCCTCAAACTCCACAGGAAAACTGGAGACTCAGGAAAACCTCATTTCCTCAAGCGCAGCCAAGGGTGAACAGGCTACGCCTTATGCCCAGGAGACACAGGTCTGTCATCAAGGAGAAGGCTGTCCTCTCCTTCCTGGTCAGTCCCCTCAGGGTGTGAGGGCAGCCTTTGTCCAGGGGTGGACATGCTGATCAGACAATTAGAGCTACTTACCAGAGAGGTGGGCCCCAGGCATGTCCCTGTCCAAGCATTAGAATGCTGGAATTTCAAAGCTACAGGTGGGAGGTCTGGAAGTTGATGGAATACAGTTCTAACCTCCACTCCCATTTCATAGATGAGAAAACTGAGGCTCAGAGGAGTTAAACTTTGCAGGTCACACAGCTATTGCTGGTGGTACTAAAATGGACACTTCGGCTCTCCCTGCCCAGCAACTGTCCTTCAGGCAGAAGCAGGTGACCTTCCAGTCAAGACCTCTTCCCCATGGAGGGTGAGCACGGGTGCAACAGAAGCTCTGCAAACATTACAATCCCTAAACCTAAATTCTCCATGGAGCTTTCTAGAGCATCTGGATGTCTTATGGATAATGGTTTGGAGATTTTATAAAATGGAGCCTAAGTTTGTTTTCCTGAAGACGTAGGCCACCCCAACACAGTGTTGCTGACAAAGGGTATTTTAGAGGCGTCACGTTGTGTGGGAAAGACGATGAGGCTGGGCTCCTGGGACCAGCCCTGCGGCAGACGCTGTCCCCGGGGACTCGCCCCTCCCCTGCCGTCCCCAACCCTCTGATTCCTGATCTTTCGCAGGACGCTGCCCCAGCACCTCCGCCATGCCGGTGCTGGCCTCTGCGGAGCACAGGGCACCTGCTGTCGCCAGCCCTGCCTCTCTTTAATGAGTGTTGGATTCCCTTAGTCACCTCGAACCAGGGAAACTTGGAAAGCACTTCTGTCAATTCAGAAAGCTCTTAGGGGAGGCTGCTTGTGTTCCCGACTCTGCTGTGCACACTGTGGTGCACTGGGGAGGGCGGCCGAGCACACGCACAGCCGCGACGTGTCCCGCACCCAGACGAGATCCGAGGGAGGAGACGTGCACACCGCAGCTCCAGTGGTCTGTGCCCGCCCAGTGTGCCTGAGCCTAAGGGTACATGGGAGTGTCTGTGTGCATGTGTGGTATGTGTGTGCATCCGGGTACGGGCATAGTGGGAGCCCCACTGGGAGGCCCCCATCCTTCAATATCAAGTAGGAATTTGGATTTGGTTCTCCTGATTCTCTAGGAGCCACTGAATTACTTTGCCATGGGGTGACGTCCCCGGAAGTGATGTTTGCAAACTGTCTCTGGTTTTGTGCACCACATGATGGAAAACAAAGGTCTGGCAGCAGAAAAACTCATTTCAAAGGTTAACTTGAAGGCACAATGAAGGTGGGACAAACAAGAGATAGTCATTGGCAGTGGCGGCCAAAGCACAGAAAAGAGATCATGAAAGAGTAATCAATAGGTCTTGGTTTGCCTGCGTGTGTAAGGTGGCAGGACAAGAAGCAGCAGCCAGCGACATCTGTGCCCAAGGAGCCAGGAGGAGGGGACCGCCTGACTTAGGGACAGGGAGCTGTATGCCAGGCATCACCTGCAGCAGCTGGGCCGATCCAGCAGTTATTCACAGGCCTTCCTTTCCCTCTGTGATATGAGCTTTTTGAGGGCAGGGACTAAGCCATCAAGTGTTTGTACTGCCGGAATGAAAGCCTGCTAAGTAGTGGACGTCCAGACACCGGGGACAAGAAGGACGGCTCATGATGGGTTTAGTTGTCAGTACTTGTATTCAGAGTGCTGCTCTAGGGAGGTTCAGCAGGCAGGTGGAAATTCAGAAACAGAGGTCAGGAGAGAAATCAAAGTGTTGATAAAATAAACGTCCTGTTTAGAGTTGTGGTTAGAGGAGGTTTTCCCGAGAAAAGATGGAACTGGGAAGATAAGCCAGTGAAAGACTGTCCTGGGATTAAAGAACAGGCAAAGCAGCAGGTAACTGAGGAAGAGAAAGCTACAGCTCAGTACAGCAGGGAGAAAATCCCGAATAGGAGCGCCTTGGATTCTGAAAAAGGATTGCGGATGCAGAGCGCACTGGGGGAGGCCCGGCTGGCGCGTCCCAGCTCTTTAAAGAAACCGTGCATTGAAGGAGACATTTGCATCCTACAGAGTTTGTAGGCAAACTCTGACCCCGGATTGGATGACAACGAGACCATTACATTTTCTTTTTCTTTTGCTATGATTTTGAACATCAGCCTTAGAATTGGATGAATGAAATTTGACTTTGTACAAAGATTACTCACTGCTTGTAGAATGTTCCACAGTTATACCCCACAAACAGTAATGCCAATCAAGTTTACTTCTACTGATACCGATCAAAAAAGGAAACTTTAAAAAAGAAAATAGGCCAGGTATGGTGGCTCATGTCTGTAATCCTAGCACTCTGGGAGGCCGAGGTGGGTGGATTGCTTGAGTTCAGGAATTTGAGACCAACTTGAGCAAGAGTGAGATGCCACCTCAAACCAAACTAATAATAGAAAAACTTGCTCAGCATTGTACTATGTGCCTGTAGTCCCAGCTACTAAGGAGGCTGAGGCAAGAGAATCGCTTGAGTCCAAGAGTTTGAGGTTGTTGTGGGCTATGATGCCAGGGCACTCTACCCAGGGCAACAGAGTGAGACTCTGTCTCAAAATAAAATAATAAAATAAAATAATTTAAATACATACGTTGCATTTATAATTATTTATGTTAATTTATCTAGCTAAAATTAGATTATACTTATAGACTCAATGATTGAATTGTTTTCTAAGAGTAACTTTGACTCTATACCTTTAAAACCTTGCTTAGCTCTATATATGTATGTGTACGTATATATACACATACATATATAGTTATTGTGTAAATATGCATGTGTATATTTAGATACATACACATACATAACAACATACATACACAAACAACAAACACAATATATATGTATGTGTGTATATATATTTATATATAAATATTCAATATATAAATATATAAATAAATTATTTATATGTCATTATATAAATAACTTATATATTTATTAATTATTTATATATTTATAAATGTTAATATTTATAATTTATATTATAAATTTATAATATAAAATATTTATAATTTATATATTTAAAAATATTAATATTCATATATTTATTAATTATTTATATATTGTTATATATAATAATTTACACATTTATAAATACTGATATTATATATAAATAATTATATACACACATACATATATGTTTGTTTTATTAGAGATTAACATGAGAGTATGAATGATTAGGTTATGTTGTTTATGTTTGTTAGGAAAAATTCAAGTTATAATCGAGTCCCTCACCCAGGGGATGTGCTGTACACCTCTACATTGTGGCTGTTAGGTCAGAGGTTGCTGTTCACTCTTCCTTCTCCCCTGCCCCTTCCCATTTGAATTGAATTGTGTTTTTCTCTCATCTCAGCGTGACTTGTTGATCTACTGTCTTCATATTAGTACTGAGTACTGTGGATGCTTGCTCTTTCATTCTTGTGATACTTTACTAAGAAGAATGTACTTCTGGAGTTTAAGTCTATTCCATATATTTTCTTTTCTGGGTACCATTAGACACTTTCTCGCATAGTACATCCTCTGGCCCTGTCTCTGTGTATTGGGGTGCTGAGTAAAGTAGCAACCATGGGTGAGACCGTTCCTAGATGCCATTCTAAAGCAGCAACAACTAAATATCTTTCTGTCATTTCAGTTTAGTTTCAACCTCTTGCATGCTTATGTTTTAGATATCTTATTAAACCGCATACAGGTGGAATCTCTTTCTTTTTGTCTGATACTTTGGAATAAAATCCTCCTAAGTGCAAACTATTTGCCCCTCTTGTTTTAATTTCTCTTTAATCTCTTTTGTTGCGTTCTTTTGGATTGAGCATATTTTAATATTTTTCCTTTATTAGTTATGCTCTCTTTTACTTTTTATTCCTTTAATGGTTGTTCTAGAAATTACAGTATGATTTTTACCTCCTATGGCTCAATGTTAGCTGATGTTTTACACTCTTCTCTCTAATAACACAGATACCTTAGAATATTTTAACTCCATTTTCTCTATTCATACTTAAATATTTATATTTTCATTCTTCACATACTTTGACCCTTGTAAGAGAATATTATTCTTAACTTTTACACAAAAGTGTCATTTGGATTTGGTTTGGTTGATAATTTCATTGATTTTTGCCCTTTTTTCTATCTCCAATATTTCTTCCATCTGGGAGCATCTTCATGCTACTTCAATTATACTCTTAGACTTTTTCAAAATGTAGATCTGTTGGTGGGAAAATCATCGGTTTTCAATTTTTTCAAAGTTATTTATTTTGTCTTCATTCTTAAGGGGTGAGTTCACCGGATACATAGAATTGATGGTTATTTATTCATTTTTTTTACCCATTAAATTTATCTTTCCATCTCTCTGGTTTCCACCATCGTAGTTGAGAAGTAGGCTATCAGGCTAATTTTCAGGCTCAGCACGCCCCCCCGCCCCACAGCATTTCTCTGCTGCCCGCTGTGGCAGGCTAAGTTTTTAAACTGAAGGTAAAATCTGTCTCTTACACTTTTAAGTGTGTTTGTTTTGGGGTGCCAGCCCCATATGCTGGAGGTGGTGGGTTCAAACCCAGCCCTGGCCAAAAACTGTTAAAAAAAGAAGGGTGTTTGTTTTTTTCTTGTTTGTTTGTTTGCTTGCTTTTGTGCTGAAACCCAAGAGCAAATGGTATATACGTTTAAATTTGTTATTTTTTCCTGCTTTCTATTTGTTGACTTTCTTGAATCTGTAATGTTTTTCATTACTTTTGAAAATTCTCAGTCAGTATTCAAATCAGGCTTCTTACTCATTCTTTCTTTTTCCTTTGCTACTGCAGTTAAATGTGCTTAGAACTTTTTATTACTTTAGCTGCTTACTCTCTCTTAAGCATCTCTTATCCTCACTCCTTCTGTGCTGTATTCTGGATAATCTCTTTACCTCTCTCCACGTTCACTAATTCTCTTTTCAGTTGTGTCTTACATACTCTTAAACCTGTATGTAAATTTTATATTTTGTATATTTTAGTGCTAGAATTTGCTCTTTGCTCTTTTCAAAATGCTTTGTGTCAGTTTTTATGGTTTTCCCTTCCCTGTAGAAAAATTCAGCTTGTTTTTAACCTCTTTTATCATTGTAAACACAGCAATGTTACAGATGTATGTGATAATTCTGATATCTGGAGATATCAGGTCTGTTCTGCTGTTTTGTTCTCTGTAGGTCTCATTCACACTTTGTGGTTATCCTTGATTTGATGTTGGACATTACATTTGTAAAACTACCTGTAGGAATAATCTGAGGCCTCAAATGATGTGATCTTCATTTACTTCTGTCAGGTGCTTTGGGGAATTCCAAAAGTGGGATATTTGTCAATATGACAGGTGAGAACAATGAGATTTCATAGCAATTTCTGCACTTTACATTTTAAAAAATTAGGAGAAAAAATCTAACTAAATATTTCTTGTCCTTTAAAAATTTTGGAAAATGCAGAAAAGTTGAGTTACCAATGACCCTACCATTCAGTAATTACCATTAAGTATTTAAATACATATTTCACTAAATGTTGTACTTTTATCTATAGATAGATAAATTGAACTAAGAACTGGCTTACAATTATACTACTAGTCAGTGCTAAAAGAAAATGTAGAGCTTTCTACTCTGAAATTGTCTTCATATGTAAAACTTCCCTCAATTTAGTTTAGTGAGAAACATACTGGTATGTATAGAATGTTTTATTTCTTTTAATCTGTAAGGTTATCTATTTTTCTGTTTGAAATCTATGTATCTATTAATGTACCCGTAACATTTTGAAAGTTTTCTTTCTTGTGGATTTTTCCCCCCACTAGTCAGGGAGCTGAGATAACTTACTAGATAAACTGGTCTCAGAGTAAACGGATAAAAATGTTTTGCCTCAGTAATCAGAAGATAGCCAATTAAAAATGGGAAAAATAGTTGAACAGTCACTTCATAAAAGAATATATGTAAATAGCCAATAAACACATGGAACAATATCCAACATCTTTAGTGATTATGGAAATGAAAATCAAACTGTAACGAGATACTAAGTTGTCTAGAATAAAACAACATCATGTGTTAAAGAGTATTTGGAAAAGCTGGAACTCTTACACAATGCTCATGGAAAACTGAAGTGGCATAAACCACATTTTAAAACTTCAGACAGTTTCTTAAAAAGTTAGATATTTGCTATACTACTTGGCCATTTTACTTCTCAGTATAGTCCCAAGAGGAAAAAAAAATGTTCCCACAATGTACATGTATGCTCATAACAGTTTTATTCATAATTGCTGAAAACTAGAAATAACCTAAATATCCATCAATGGGTCAACGGAGAGATAATATGTGGCATATCCACATGGCACATGAATTCCTGCTCAGCAATAAAAGGAAATAAATTACTAATATATATAACTAATTACTAACATATATAACAGGGTGAATCAATCTCAAAGTCATTTTGGTAAGACAGAGGATCCAGACACAAAATTGCACATCCTGTATCAGCTCGTTTACATAAAAGGCAGACTGTTCTGCAGGTACAGAAAGCAGCCCATTGTTATCCTGGGAGCAGAAGTGGAAAGACGGATGGAGTGTAAGAGGCCACAGGAAGCAGGAAGAAGTTCTGTGTCTTGATCATGGTGGTGGTTTCATGGGTGAATATGTGGATCAAACCCCATCACATTAAGTTCTTTAAATGGATGTAGTTTATTATACATTAGTTACAAATAAATAAAATTTTTTTAAATTTCAAAGAAAAGAAAGAGAATCTAGGTAGTCTTGAGTCTAGTGATGACTTTCAGGTGGGACACCAAAGTCACAATTCATGAAAGAACAAATTAATAAGCTGAACTTCATTCAGATTAAAAGAAAAAATCTTTAGCTCTGGGAAAGGCAAGAGAATTAGAAGAAAATCCATAGGTGGGGAAAAAATAATTGCAGGAAATGTTATCTGATAAAGGACCATTTTATTTATTCATTTTTTTTTTTTTTTTGAGACAGAGTTTCACTATGTTGCCCTCAGTAGAGTTCTGTGGTGTCACAGCTCACAGCAACCTCAAACTCTTGGGCTTAAGTGATTCTCTTACTTCAGCCTCCCAAGTAGCTGAGACTACAGGCACCTGCCACAATGCCCAGCTATTTTTTGGCTGGATTCGAAACCGCCAGCTCCAGTATATGTGGCTGGTGCCCTAGCCGCTGAGCTACAGGTGCCGAGCCTGATAAAGGACTATTATTGAAAATATGCAAAGTATGCTTAAAACTCAATAATAGGAAGATGAATAAATCAATTAAAAATAAGTAAAAAGCTGAACAGACCCCTCACTAAAGAAGATATGCAGATGCTGCAAGTAAACATATGAAAACGGGCTCAACAGCATATGTCCTTGAAAATTGCAAATTCAAATAAAACTGAGATACCATCACATGGCCATTAGAGTGGCTGACATCCAGAGCACTGATCACTCCACAAGCTGAGGGCATGGGGCAACAGGGACTGACAACTGTGACTGATGAGAATGCAATCTGGTACCTCCATTTTGAACAACACTTTGATAGTTTCTTATAAAACTAAATATACTCTTACCACATAATTTAGCAATCATACTCCGTGGTATTTACTCAAAGGAACTGAAAACATATCTACACAAAACCCTCACACAGATGTCGACAGCAGCTTTACTCTCAGCTGCCAAAACTTAGAAGCAGCCAAGACGTTGCTGCAGGTGGATGAGCAAATAAGCTGTGACAGACCCAGATACAGCTGAGGAGAAATGAGCCATCGGGCCACAGCAAGAAATGCAGGAACTGTCCATGCATACAACTACCTGAGAGGGGCCAATCTGGAAAGGCTGCATCCTTTGTGATTCCAGCTCCACTGTGTTCTGAAAGAGGCAAAAATAAAGAGACAGTAAAAAGACCAGTGGTTTCCAGGAGTTTGTGGGGAGGAAAAATAAGTAAGTGAAGCGGAGGGAAATTTTATGGCAGCAAAACTGCTCTGCATGATACTATAAAGGAGTACACATGCACTGTACATGCATCAGAACCCAGGGAAGGTATGATGCCAAGAGCGAGCCCTAATATAAACTAAGCACTTGGGTGACATCGAGGTATCAGTGCAGGTTAACCGATCATAACAGATGGAGCACTGTGGTGCCCAGTGTCGAAGGTGGGGGACGCTGTGCATGTGCTGGGGGCAAGGGTTATTCAAGAGCCCTCTGAGCTTTCTGCTTAGTTTTTCTATAAACCTAAAACTACTCTAAAAGGTAAAATCTATTTTAAAGATACCCAAATAGTGTATCTGCATACAGTTCATCAGAGACTGCCTTCTGTGAGTCGCTCTTCGTGGAATCCAGCCTGAAAAGAGGACTGCAGGAGAGACACCTCATCCATCTTGGGGTCTAGACTCCTTTTCCTTACTCAACTTCAACCCAAGGACTTATGTCATCCTTGGGAAGAAAGGAAGATGAGGAGCTGAATTTGAAGTAAGATGTCTCAAAAGACTGAATCGTCACACAGAGACTGAATCTCAGACTGGAGGTGACTGAATTTATCTTGAGCTCATAAGATCAGCTTTTCTGGTGTGAGCCCTTCTGAGAGCCTGAGGGCTAAAATAATTGAAAGGAGTTCAATTACAGAGAGAAATAAAGAATATTGTATACCTGGGATTTGTCACTCTGCATATTCAAACTTACTACATGGGCTTTAATAGATTGCATGTAAAAGTTTGATCTTATAGAAAAATTCTTAGAGAAATGCATAGAAATAGGGCAGTGCCTGTGGCTCAGTGGGCAGGGCACCAGCCCCAGATACCAAGCGTGGTGTGTTCAAACCCGGCCCTGGCCAAACTGCAACAAAAAAATAGCCAGGCATTGTGGTGGGCACCTGTAGTCCCAGCTACTCTGGAGGCTGAGGCAAGAGATTACCTAAGCACAGGAGTTGGAGGTTGCTGTGAGCAGTGTGACGCCCCAGCCCTCTACTGAGGGTGACAAAGTAAGACTCTGTCTCTATAAAAAAACAAAAAAAGAAAGAAAGAAATGCACAGAGCTTATCAGAGCAAGCACCATTTTGAAGTTGCATGTGACAGGTGAGACACCTGTAGTACCTCCCTGCTGGCATCTTCCCAGGTGTAAGGGAGGGGTTCTCTCCTTTTCTACTGAAAATGGTGTTCCTACGCACAAAGGGCACAGTGACACTTCTGGGATGGCTAATGAAACTCAGATACCAAACAGGCTTTCATGGCAAGTCAACCCAGGGATAGGAAGTACAAGCCAGGGACCCAGAAACTTATTGTCAGGCCATTCCTCAGAGACCAGCTCCACCTGGCAGGCTGGAGAGCAGTGAATTGAAACCTATTTCCTTTTGGATTTCCCCCAGAGACAGGATGGTAAAAACCAGGGTCACAGCCTTCCTGCCTTTATGTTTATCCTCTTCCCAGATGCACAAAAAACATAGCTTCAGGAGATAGGTCTCTGTTTGGACAACAAAAAGATCTTTAGACTAGACCTAGCTAGGCTGGGAAGGCAGGTGGGCTTAGGCCTTCAAAAAGCCAGAACTACTCTAAATGAATTGGCATTCTGGTAACTGAAAATTTAAACCTATAAGGAAACTCGTTTTCATACTGACAGATTGGAAAAGTGAAGGAGAAATTTAGAAGACTTAGGGACTGTGTCAAAGAACAACAGCCAGAAAGACTCAATAAAGTGCTCACGACAGGATGAAAACCATGTGTAGTCCCCAGGGTTCTCTCCCTGAATCTTCTCTACTCAAGGAGAGCCCTCCTGAACTGGCTGTACCCCTGAGAGAGAGCCAGGGGCAGGAGCTAAAACTGGTGTTTAGAGACAGAGCTAAATGCAGTCTGAGTTTCACTCCTGGCTGGAGAAGTCACCTTTTTCTAGAATTTTACTGTACAGACCATGCCCTCTAACTACAGGAATGTTGTCAGAGCAGTGGGCAAAAGGTCTCTTCCTGCCAAGGCTGAAGAAATGGCTGACACAGAGAGTGGCAGGTGCTTAACAGAGAGTGTAACGTGGCTTGTTAGAAAAATGGCATTGGGAGGAAAGCTTCAAGCCTGTGTGGAGAGCTGAGTACAATTTAAGAGAGACAAAAACAGAGAAAAAGAGGAAGAGAGATGCAACAGAGACTTTAGGCCACAAACAATTCAGTATTCAGAAAACACTGGTGAAACATTCCTTCCTAAATGAAAATAGACTGAGAAAGGGCGGGTGGGGAAATAGCCATAGTGGTGATTTAGAACCACTACACCAGTGGTAAATCTGTCATCATTTAACAAAGAGATTAGATAAACGTTGAGAAAGGAAAATAAAGGAAGAAAGGAGCTATCTGGGCAGATAGTTGATACGAAGCTTAAGATGATAGGGAAAGAAAATGGTTGCTTACAACTGGAAGTGAATTGAGCAGAAATCAGAGCACAAGGTTGTAAACAGACACATGTGCACTCTGCAGACCTGAATGATGATGAATTCCAAAGAAAATTCTTAACCACAGTTTTTGTAATCAAAGGCAAACCAGAGAACACCTGGAATTAGCTCAGTAAGGAGCTGCCAGTGAAGGAGAGTGGGGGATTAGTTGGGGACAGGCTGTGAATGCTGAGAGCTTCTTCTGACAAAGAGCTGCTGGCAAGTGGGTTCATGCATCTTGCTTCACATTTAATAAGGATTCCATAACCCTTAGGCATGGATCTTTCTGGGAAAGCTCTGTGGGAAATAAGCCTTGTGTCTAACCCAGAGGGAGATGAATACAGTGGCCCCTGTAGATCTGACACAGTCAGACAACGTGGAACTCGCAGAGCGTAGCCTGAGCCGGGCCAGGATTATCAATAAAACTCATAAAGATGCAGCAATCAGAAATTCATTTAAATATCAATGCGTGTATCATCTTTGGGGTTGTACACATCACAAATGAAAAATAAGGGAAAAATGAAAATAGCATCTTCCTGAATTACTGAAGTTGTCTGTGATGCACGTGGAATTCCTACACAGGAGCATAGACCTTCCTTGTGTGTTTGAAGCATGGGATACTAGCTTCTCTCTTGTTTTATGGAGGTGGCCAAGAACATGAGAGTTACTCTTGGACATTAAAAAAATAAAATTTAGAAGGCTTTGCCTTTGTGAAAAATGTTGCCCATTACAAATACTAACCCCTGAAGCATTGTCCTGGAGGCCCTGCTGCACCCCATCTGGGTGACAGGCAGTGGGTCCTCTGCTCCCCTGGTAGGTGCCCAGTCCCAACTCCCAAATGCATTGTCACCTCCTTACCAGCCTGGCCTGAAGGGGTCCCAGGAGGGAGGGATGGTGACCTAGCACCTTGTTAAACTCTAGCTGACCGTCACACAATCCAGGATACAGGGCTCTTGCTGGGGCTCAAATTAGATTATATTGTGAAAAGAGCTAGCCTTTTCTAGCAAAAGTCAAGTGAAGTCCTGGAGAAACTTTTCACCTTTTCCACCCATCTCAACAAAGAACACACTGTGCTGATTATTTTCTATTTGCACCCCGACCTAAGATGACTGCTATTCTCTCTCTGCCCTGCTCTGTGACTCAGGAGATGGGCCTCACGGACTGTATCATCCAGGTTCCCTGGTCCACTGGCTTCTGGTGGGATTGCCCAACAGAAGACCTCATCGAGACTGGAGAGCTAGAGAGGAGAGAAGTCAGGGTGCTTCTCTCCGACTTGCTCTTTCCTTAGGCACAAAGTGGTGTGTCTTTCAGAGACTACAGCCTTGGCCTGAGCTCCACATCCCCTTCTAGCTCTCAGTGGGCTTTGGCGCCATCACCCAAAGGCACCTTCAGGCCTACGACAGTAACAGTTTCCAGCTCTTGCCAGTTCCTGGGTGCCCCAACATTCCCTGTTGGGTTCTCACCCCACATTCTGTTCATTACAGTTAAGCCATCTGGTCTGCTACTGTCATGCAGGCCTCTAGCCCTGTTGCCTCAGCTTGTTTGAGCTGCTATACCAAAAACACCACAGATGGAGTAACTTATATAGCAAACGTGTTTCTCACAGTTCTGGAGGCTGAGGAGTGCCAGTTCCAGGTGGGGGATGATGTGGTGTCTGTGGAGGGCCTAATTCCTGGTTCATAGATGGCCTTCTTGTAGCACCCCCACATGAAGGTTGAAGGGCTGAGGAAGCTCTCTGGGGTCTCTTTTAGAATAAGGTGACCAGATTTTAACATTGGTAAAGCAGGACACCATTGATGGGGGCGGGGGAGGGGTTCTTAATTAAAAATTTGGTCTATATGGAGCAACAAAAATTTTCATAGAATGCAAAAATAGTATTGTAATTTTTTTTAAATTTCAACATAAGTACAATTTACAAATATAATACATTAAAAAATTATGTATAGTATTATTTTATTCTTTGGCATATTTCTCATTTGAGTGAATTTTTTTTGGTAGATTGCTGTCATTGTTAAAAAGGTCATGAAATTTTTCACAAGAATTTGATAAATTATATTTCACACATAATATGGCTTTCAAAGTCTCAACTCTTAATTGTGATTTTTATGATGTCCACACTTTATTTACTGTAGAGAAAAATGCTTTCAGTTGCAGCATTAGTTCCTAGTAAGGACAGCATGTATCCCACAATTTTTAGTGCATTATTGCATGGAACATGATTTGTTTCAAAATGATGAAATATTTCTAACCATTTGTTCTCTATTGTGATTTTTTCTGATGCCCAAGATTTAACTTTTTCCTTATCAATATATTTTTTAATTAATGATACCTCCTAAGTTGTGTCACTTTCAAGGCCGGCACTAGACTTTTTGCTACCACTATAAAATATAAATAATATGAGTACTATCTGCTAAATCATGAAATAAATAAATAAATTACTTACCTAAAGTATCTGAATAGCTGATTTGTTGACATCACTTGTTTAACTAGCACTAGCACGCTCTGGTGGAAAGAGCCATAGGGGTGGGCAGCTAGAAATTGGAACAGGGTGATGAGGTAAGGAGGCCACTCTCTGTGTTAGGGGAAGAGTTGTAACTTTAAGGGCAGGAAGGGACTTTTGGGGGGGAGGGGCTTTCTGAGGCAATTATCTAACATGTCGTGCATTCTTTCCAAAAATTGGGACTTTTTAAGAATGCTGCGGGATGCAGGACAAATTGTTAAAAATCGGAACTGTCTCGCCAAAAGCGGGAAGTCTGGTCACCTTATTTTAGAAGGACACTAATCACATTCAAGAGGGTTCCACCCTCATAACCTAATCACCTCCCAGAGGCTCCACTCCCTAATACCATCACATTGGGGGTTAGGATTTCAATGTATGAATTTGGAAGGTGAGGGAAGAGACATGAATATTCAGATCATAATACTTGTGGAGAGGGAAAATAACTGGGAATACCAGTTATTATTACAGAATTATTCTTACAAATGAATTTTGTTTGGAGTCTATCTATGTTAATTCTTATATTAAAAAATGAATACTTTGTCATTTTTCTAACTAAAAGCATTTATGAAAGGGTGGAAAGATAAGGAGAGAGGAAAACTTCAGAAGTTTTTTTTAATCTTGTGTAATTATAAGGCTTGGGATTTCTCTAAAAGCAGGTTGCCATCTGTATGAATGCCTCTTCCTTGTTCTCTTTATCCCTAGGACCCTTAAGACCCTTATCACAAAGAACATATTCAAAGAAACCCATTTAATCTCTTTGATTTGACATTTACTTTTAAAGATAAATAAGAAAGTTTGAAGGAAAGAAACATACCTCACTAATTTAGATATGGGAATTTTATTGATTTCAACTTAAATCTTAGATCCTGTAGATATGATTTGAAGGAATTGCTTGATAATAATTTTACAGGGCAAAAGACAAATTATAAACATATGGTTGAAACATTGGTTGGATGGATCATAATTGCAGGCACATTATATTGTTATGAATTTTAAAAATGTCATATCCTCATCCCCACCACCTGCATATTTTTTTCTGAATTTTTCTTTCACTTATTGTTGGTATGAACATTTATTTTGGGCAGACTATAGGCTTCTATCTTTGTTCATATATGAATTTCTATTTTGCTTTTCTTCATAAAATCTTATTTCACAGGAAGTTTTCAGTAGCATTTACTTGTAATTTTTAGTAGCTACATAATATCCTGCCATATATTATTATTTGTTCAGCTAATACTCATTTACAAGTACTTAGATTATTTTCACTAAGTAGGCAGTGATGGTTATTTCATATGTCAACTGTGCTGGGCCACGGTGCTAATATTTAGTCAAACATTATTATGGATGTTTTGGTGATGGTGCTTTTAGATGAAATTTATATTAAAATTGGTGGAATTTGAGTAAAACAGTTGAAGGCTTAAATAAAAGATCGACCTTCTCCAAGCAAGAAGGAATTCTGTAGCAAATGGCCTTTGGACTTGAACTGCAACATTAACTCTTCTTGGGCATTCAGCCTGCCAGCCCAATATGCAATCTTTGACTTGTCAGCCTCCCAAATCACATGAGCTGACTCTTTATAAGAAATATTTCTATGTATTACTATTCTGTGTTGTTCTATTTCTCTAGAAAAGGCTGAATAATCCATAGGCAATCCCTAGAAGTAAACTTTTTAGAAAGCAAGTAGAATCATATATGCTGCGCTTGAGAATTTGAAAAATGTTTTTCTCTTTCTTGGATAGAAATATCATGGAATTGTACTTAATTATTATCTTGTACATAGAGAAGTAAATTTTTGTGGTTTATTAAATCCATCAGAATTTAAAAATTTTATATTATAACATAGTATCATATAATAATCAAATATTTTCTATTTCTTCTGGTATTCTGTTTTTGACTTTGCTTTTTTCTTGATAATAAATCATTTAAAATATGATTAGTGTTCTAAAGTACTACGATGAGACTAACTGTAATGAAGATAAAAGTATTGAATGGTTTTGTCCATGGGTTATCTTTAGGAATTTCTAGATCTCTAATAATCAGAGTTTGCATGAAGATGTGGTGGGGGAACAGAGAGACAAAATTGATTAATAATGTAAAGAAAGTTTTAGGAAAGAAAATTAATGAAATAGCATAAAGAGAATAGCAGAACAAAGCTGATGCCTTGCTGTTTAGCCTTGATCAAGAGGAAGGAACTGCATTTCGTTCAGTGAGTGGGAGGAAGTCAAGATCTGGCTGGATTAGGGGAAAGAGGTGAGACCAGAACAAGACACTGCTACCTCCTAATGTCCTCTGAGATATGGTTATGTTGAGTAGGATGAAGAGTAGTCAGAATGTGGAGAAACAGCTGAAGGCAGACTGGGAGTTTTCCTTTACAGCAAAGAGGAATTACTCTGGTACTCAAGCTTTTTGTCATCTCAAGTATAGCTCTGAAACTTGAAAGCCAGTGAATTAGATATTGTCCACACCAGGGATAATTAAAGAAGCTGCGACAATTTAATCAGAAAAAGTTCAGAGCTGACAAGACAGCTGTCTTCAAGTCTCTGAGAACTCACCATATAGAAGAGAAGATGCATTTCTGACCAATAGATAGAATTAACAGTGAGACAGATTTTGGCTCAATAGAAGGGATGTTTTCTAATCATTATAACTATCACACAGTGAGACAGATAATCTGGGGAATGTTGAGACCTCTACACACTGGATGTGTTCAGGCTGGTGCACCATCTGTTGGAGATACTATGGAACCAGATGACTCACTTTTAAAAATAACACTTTGTAATAATTATTAGAGTAGAAAGTGTTCATAAGGGACTGTTTGAAAAATAAAGTGTTAAGAAGAATCACCCTTAACCCCACCACCACTATTAACAGTGTGATGAATTTCCATCTGATACTTTTTTTCTATGTAGATAAAATTCTGCCTTTATACTTTGTAAAAGCATCTGTATAGCATAAAAATCATAAATTTTCATGAAGTACATATTTACTGAAAATATAAGTGTAGATTTTTCTGTCTTTAAATAATCTTCAGAAACACAATTTTCATGTTATGCATGATTTATTTATTCCTATAAGTGGACATGTGTAGTGCTGTTGTTCATACAAATAATGTTCCACTTAACACTTTGAACATCTTCATACACACATGTGTATACATATATGCACACATATGTATATGTATACATTTATATACATATATACATACAGACAAATGCATGTGCACATATGTATAAGCATGTATATGTGCACATATATGTGTGTATGTGCATTTTATTTCTTTGGGAAAAAAATCTTAGGCATGGAAATGTTGGGTCAGAGAACATCCACATCTCTGAATAAGTTGACATGGGACAGGCCTCCAGAGGATATGTGTCAATTTACAGTCTCAAAAGCAGTCCTTGTTTCATCACAATCCTGTCTGCAATAAATCATATTCTAAGATATTTGCCAACTTGACAGCTAAAATTATATTTCACATTTCAATAAAATGAATTTCTGTTATTAATACACTTGGTAATTCATGTATTTTTATTACTTATGTGTATTTCTTCTCTGGCAGATGTGATTAGGAACCTGTTTGGTCTTACTGCTCTCATTCTGTTTCATTTCTTAGATGACTCTGTTTTTCCTCCAGTGTGTTAGTGACTTATTTCTATTAGAGGTTAATATTTCATTTTTTAATGTTGCAACAATAAAATAAAATATATATTTTTATCAATATCAAGAATTTCACAAGACGCTGAGTAGATTTTCAAACACCTCTTGCCTTTCCCTCCCCCCCTTTATCTTTTTTGTAGGTTTTATCTAGACTATCATTGGCAGGAGAGCATAGTGACTGAAAGGGACCTGGAAATTGACCATGCAGAATCTTTATGAGTCCATGGAAGCTACATAATCTCCCTTTGTCTCAGGTTCTCACTGAGAAACTATAAAATGGCAGTATTAATCCCTCCCCTAGAAAGTCTGTGAATATGAACTAGGTTATGGGTTGAGAACAATGTAGGGGCCCCCAGGAAACACTCAGTAAAGGTTTATTGCCAGGTACAATATTATTCTTATGTGTCAAGTTGGCCAGGCTAGAGAACTCAGTGATTTAACTAAGCATTAATCTAAATGTTGTTGGGAAGGTATTTTGTAGATATTGATTTTGTTGTAAATGTTGCAACCTGAAAAGATAGACTCGGACAGCACTTAGATGCAATCAATTGGTGGTTTATTGCACCTGCGCAGGGGACCACTGCTCTGAGAGACAGGCAGCCTTGAAGTGCAGGTCAGGTTGTCTTTTATATTTTTTCTTTGCATAGCTAAGCAAGCAAGCCAGTACAAAAGTGGAATGTTCCAGTTAGCTCAGGGCAGGGTTACAGCTTGGATGACAATGGATACATCTTAAGTAACAATGGTTATGTAACAATGGTTACTGCTTGAGTAACACAGCTTAGGTAGGTTTCCACCATTGGTCATCCACTGGGAATGGGTTGTTTATTTTGGGGGGGGGTTTCTGGGTATTTTTGGTGAAACTTGGGACTTCCTGTGCTTCTTTGTTCTGAGGCCTTTTCTCGAAATCGACTAGGGAGGAGGGGGGAGGGGAACAGGCTAGGAGCTTGCCCGTGACAATTTTAAGCAAAGGAGATAACCATTAATAATGTAGGTAGGCCTCATCCAATTGGTTGAATGCCTTAAAAGTGAAAACTGACATTTCCAGGGAAGAAGGAATTCTGCCTCAAGATAGCAGCAACAAATCCTACCTGAGTTTCCAGCCTGTTGGTTTGCCCCATAGACTTCAGATTTGCCAGCCCTTACAACCACACACACTGATTTCCTAAAATCTCTTTATAGACAAACACATCTCTCTTTCTCTCTCTCTCTCTCTCTCATACACACACACCTCTTAGTTCTATTTCTCTGGTGAAACTAATATACCAGTAATGTTACTTTTATCACTTAAATAGTTTTGTTAAGCCCCATATCATGCATGTCAACTACAAATATTTAAACAAATATATTTTACAGTTTAACTGTTGGGTGCAATGGCTTGGAAACTACATCCTTCCCATATCTGAGACCCTTTACTGCCCATTAATTAGGTTGTGCTACCTACTTGAGTGATTGTCTCAAGAAGAATGCAGGAAGGGGATAACAGTCATATTATAAAATACCTTCATGTTGACCTCATAATTCTCCTCTGCTAACAGCCCTTATATTGGAAGATATTCCAAATTTTAGGGAAATGTCCTCCTATTACTTCTTTAATCATTTCAGCATCTGCTCTATTTTCTTGTTTGGGGTTCCCATTATATTTTTAGTGGGTTGGTTGTAAGTAAGTTTAAATGAGATTCAACTTGTGAAGTTAACTGATTTGAAGATCTTTGGTAGTTGGAGCTTGCAAAGAGAGGCAAAAGAGATTAAGATAATCAAGGAGAAGGGATTACGTAAAGAGCCAGGTTGGTTCCGGGTCACGTCTCAGCATGGGAGAGTGATAGGCACCCTAGGGACTGGCCTATGGGCTTCTGGGTATTCAGGTGCCATGGCCATACTGGGTGTCGAGGACTTATCTTCTCCATCTCGTATATTTTTTTCATTTTCATTCATCTTTTTATTTTTCCCGTTAGAGTTCTGAGAGTCGGGGGGCGGAGCCAAGATGGCGGACTGCAGCCAGCTTTTTACAGAAGCTCGCATCCAGAAGGAGGCTGAAAGGACAGAAGCTTAGCAAATTAGCTGATGGTTTGGAGCAGAGACAAGACATAAGATTGAAGAGCGCACTTCAACCTTCCTGAGGCAAGCTGCGACCCCAAAAATACAACCAAAAGGTACAAAATCCACCACCAAGCGGACGGGAATCCCCTCCCCCACAACAAGGGCTCACAGTTTACTCCATGCTAACAAGCGAGCAGAGTTCAAACTTCCTCCCACTCTATTCCACGGGAGAGACCCCCTAAAAACTGGACCTCCTACCCCTGCTGGCGTGCCACGGCACCCTCCGGCCAGACACAAAACTGTAAAACTGTATAAATCTGTATATATTCCCCACCTGCAACAATGAACTCCGAGGAGTCCCCACCCACCCACTCCGAGATCTGGAGGTTTATTACCTATGGAGTCCTGATTCTTGGGCATCTCCTTGAGAGAAGTGGAGGGGGAAAGGGCTGGTGCTGTTCTGTGCTGACTGTGGTGCAGGCGTGAGGAGAGGAGAGTCAGCTCGGGGGACGCCAGTGCAGAAACAGTGGCCGAGCGGCACGCCATCCTGGACAGCAGCCACAGGCAGGGCTCACTTAACTTTCTTGGGTGGAGCCCCAGCCCTCAGGGGGCTAATGCGGCTGAGACAAAGGCAGTGGGCGGGCAGAGGCTAGAATTGACACCTGAGTTTAAAGCTGAATGCAACCTCTGATTTACAGAGAAATCTAGC
>NW_003852406.1:33378212-33380013 GCF_000181295.1 Otolemur garnettii | reverse complement strand
CCCCTCAAACCTGGTAGACCACCCAAGGACTATTCAAAGGGACACCCCGGGTGTATGGTTGAGGGAAGGTTTGGACTATATAAAACTGTATATATTCTCCACCTGCAACATTGAACTCTGAGGAGTCCCCACTCACTCACTCCAAGGTTTGGAGAGAAATCTAACCGGACAGAAGCCTAATTGAAACACACAAGGCCTCCCTGCCAAACTCAGATTTCTGGCTGATTTTGCCAGGTAAACCCCGGGAGCAGTGGCCTACTGGAGTGAATAGGGTCTCGGACCTGGGGGACCACGAGTGACTGGGTGCAAGGTAGGGAAGGAGGTATTAACCTTCCCAGACTAACCCAGTTGCTGAGAGGGTCTCTTTGCCCTCACGGAGCTGGGCGGGCCCCAAAACTGCTTCCTAGAGTCGCATGCCTCACGGGCAGCAGGCTCCTGTCTGGGCAGGCCCAGTACTGCTCGCTAGGGCTGCAGGCGTGATGCAGGCATCCCGCATGCAGAGGCGGAGAAATCCTCCGGTCCAGGTAGACCCAAAACAGCTTGCGAGAGACACACACCCCGCGGGGGCGAGGGGAGGTGCTCCTCCCTCCAGGCTCCCAAGCTGGGCGGGCCTAGAACTTCTTGCTAGAGCCAGGCTTGCCCTACAGGTGGTGGTGGAGAGGTCTACCACTCTAGGAGGGCCCAGAACTATTTGCTAGAGCCACATACATCCCTCGGACAGAGGTGGAGGAGTCCCCCGCTCCGGGCTCTCACACTAGGAGGGCACAGATCGGCTTGCTAGCACTGCACGTGTGCAATGGGCGACAGTGAAGTAGTCCCCTGCTTCCCCCCAGCTACTCTGGCAGGGCTGAACTAGGACTGATCTGGTCGCTCGCGTACCCTGCGCTACCGCTGCCATTCCCCCACCTTCTGGCTGCTCCAGGGTGCTGAACTAGGACTGATCTAGCCACTACAGTTTCCCTGTTCCACCGGTTGCCCCAGAGGGGCTGAACTGGGACTAATCTGGCTGCTGCCAGTTTCCTGCCCCCCAGTTGACCTGGCAGGCTGAACGAGGTCTAATCCAGTCACGCACACTCCTGTGCAGCTGCTGCTGTTCCACTGCACCCCAGCTGCCCCAGCACCCGAGAACTGGGAGAAGACAACAGACACGCTCTGCCTGTCTCTCTGGGCAACAAGAAGAAGCCATCAACTGAACGGTTCTGATAAGGCCTCTAAACAAGATAAACTCAGCATGCAGCAGAACCAGCGGAAAAACTCTGGCAACTCAAATAACCAGAGTAGATCAACTACTCCAAGGGAAAATAGGGAAGACATAATTGAAGACTCCATCTGAAAGTAAATGGCTGGAATGTCAGAAATTGAGTTCAGAATGTGGATAGTAAATAAGATTAACAGACTGGAAGAAATGAAGGAATTAGGAGATCAAGAAATTATTCAAAAGATTTCTCAAGAAATTATTCAAAAGATATCTCAAGAAATTATTCAAAAATGACTAAAGAACTCAAATATTTCAGAGATAAAATGATCAAAGATTTTGAAATACTAAGACAAGAGGTTACAGCCCTCAAGGATCTGAAAGACACAGTGGAATCCCTCCGTAACAGAGTGCAACAGGCAGAAGAAAGGATCTCTGATTTTGAAGACAAAGCTTTTGAAGAAACCTAGGAGCGCAAAGATCAAAAGAAATGGAGAGCAAAAACAGATGTCACTCTCAGAGAACTCTTGGATAATTCGAAAAAAACTAATATTGACCTTATAGGAATCCCTGAAGGTGATGAAGTTGCTTCACAAAACACAGAGG
>NW_003852406.1:33362655-33373806 GCF_000181295.1 Otolemur garnettii | reverse complement strand
GTTCGGATTGCATGTGAAAACCCCACACTGTACCCCCGAAGTGCATTAATGTACATAGTTACCATTCAATAAAATAAAATAAAATAAAATAAAATAAAATAGAGTTCTGAGAGTATTTTAACACTTTTTTTTAATTGATTGCCTCAATTTTCTGCATTATTTAGTCTGCTATTCCCACTTTAGCATTTATTTAAAAGCTAGCTTTCCTGATTTCAGATTCTTCTCTTTCATAGATGTATTTTAAAATGTCATTCAAAGTAGAATTTAAAATTTCTCATTTTTTCCTGCTTCTTAAGTCTATTTCATATGGTTACTCACATGAGTCACTGCTCCTCCTCTTTTCTTAACCACTGAGCATTATCATATCCCATGTGGGTTTTTCCCTATTGCCTTATTCTTAGAAATTTTAATGACATGTAGGGACCACAAGCTTCTTGTTTATCATGATTATCCTTGCTATCGGAATATCACTTTATACATAGTAAGACTAATAAACAGAGTGGTCACAGTTAGGCTACCTTAATTGCAAATTTACATAATACACGATTACATTTACTTCTAGATTTTTATATAAATTACCTTTCAAACATTATAGATCATATCAATGAGTAATATACTTCTGTTTACAATTTGAGGATAAAAATAATTTTACCTTGCACCATAAATAAGTCCTTAAAATAACCCATGCTAAATACTGCTAAATACTTTTTTTTTCTTTTTTTTGAGACAGAGCCTCAAGCTGTTGCCCTGGGTAGAGTGCCATGGTGTCGTAGCTCACAGCAACCTCATACTCTTGGGCTTAAGTGACTCTCTTGCCTCAGACTCCCAAGTAGCTGGTACTACAGGTGCCTACTACAATGCCCAGCTATTTTTTGGTTATAGTTGTCTTTGTTGTTTGGCAGGCCCGGGCTGGATTCAAACCTGCCAGCTCTTTTAAACCTTAGCCACTTGAGCTACATGTGCTGAGCCCCCATGCTAAATACTTTATATTCTGTCTCCATCATTTGTAATGTTATCTTTATATTAAATCTGTTTCAGTGATTCATATGCTCGTTCTTGAGCCAGTGCTCATTTAATTGCTACAGCTTCACATTTAATATTTGAATTGGCAAGTCTTTCCTCATTACACATTTTCTTCAAAAAGTTTATTCCAAAAGGTCTTGAAACTTCTTTCAATCCATTCTTTAAGACAGATATTAGAATTCTTTAAGACAAAAATTATGTGAATTTTGATTAAAATCATGCTAGTTACAGATTTATTTTTCTACAAAACACCAAAATTCTATAGGCAATAATTACCAAATTTTATGGGAAGAAGGTTGTGACCTAGCTATTATTTTTAATGAAAATCATCTTTTAAGGATGAAAGAAATTCATAAATATTCTCAATTATGCAAGGCTTCAAAAACATATCAGCCATGTATCTTTCTCATGAAAGTCCCTGAGATAAAGACACTGTGATGGTTAATTTTATGTCAGTCTGGTTGGGTTGTGCTGCCCAGACATTTGGACATTGTTCTGTTGCTTTTGTGAGGGTGTTATTGGATGAGATTTATATTTTTGAGTAAAGCAGAATGGCCTCTGTCATGTGGATTGGCCTCATCCAAACAGCTGAAGGCTCAAATAGAACAAGAAGAAAACACCCTACCAGCAGACGGTCTTTGAACTCAAACTGCAACAGCAAGTCTTTGAGGTTTTCAATCTACTGGGCCACCTTACAGATTTTGGACTTGCCAACTTCAGTAATTACATTAGACAATTATTCAAAACAAATCTCTCTCTATCTATAAAATCATCCTATTGATTCTGTTTTTCTGGAGAAATTGCTTATCTTTCTGACTTATATAGGCAAAATCTACAGAGAGGAAACAAAGATAAGAGTTCAGGAATCAGGGCAAGTATGGGGATATAATGGAGGAAGAGGCAGACAATATTGGACAATAATTTAAAAAATAGGAATTGGGAGAGAAAATTAAGGAAATGGTATAAAGAAAACAGAACAGGACAAGATGCCTAGCAGTTTAGTCTTGGATAGGGGCATTGCATTTCATTCTGATAGCAGAACTGGTAGGGAGAATTTATTTAAACATATGCATAAATCAAAATAGTAGTAAAGCAGATATTTAAATACTAAAGGAATATGTTTGTATACATATATATTTAAAATAATGTTTGAAGTAGAGACTCTGTCACATGGGAATTGTAATTTATTAATAATGATTGAAATTTAAAACTTCAGAGTACATTAGCAGAGACAAAGGGCTAGAGCAGAGGTACACAGGAAATTAGAAGCATGATCAGTCACCACTCTTAAATAAGAAAAGTGCAAAAAGATAGATAAATTAACTAATTTTTTTAATTTTAAATCACTGGTGAATATAAAAATAACATGTAAAATTTCTAAAACACAAAGAAAAAAGTTTATGTAGAAGAAAATAGAAAACATATTTTTAAATGCTTAGTAAATAAAATAATATAGGACCAGATAATAAAAGTCAGCAGATGAGATGATGTCTGATGTCTGAGATGTTATCACTATCTCAGTTACAGAGCTACACTAAATAGCTTCCTATTAAAAGATAAGTTCTCTCCTATATAGTAGAAAACTATATATCAGCTAATGATATGTAGTTTATGAGAAAGACAACTAAAACAAAGAAGCAGAGAGTGTGAAAATCCAAAGGATTGTAAGGACATGTTAAACAAATGCACATAAAAGAAAAGAACTTGAAACCATAGCAATGTATAATTTAAGACCAAAGATCAAAGACAAAGATAGTCATTTTATGTTAGTGTAGATTAATTTGTTACATAAAAGGAAAAGGAAGGTGGTGGATTAATAAACTATGAAAAACATGAGGGGACACTCCAAGAGGAGTGAAGAGGCCACCTGCAAGTGCCTAGAGGTACAGAACAGGGCTGACATGTATAAGATTTTGTAAGAGATTTGGGGGGATCTTCTCTCTCCCAGATATACCCTTGAGCAAGCCTTTGCCACTAGGAGGAAGAAAAATATCAGTACCTGGCCAGCACTCCATAAAGCTGAGGTGATCCCAACAAAAATGAAATAAGTCTTAGAGAATTTCAAAGCCTGGGAAAGGGCAGACAGAGATGGAAAGGCATCTGACAGGGAGGACAGCATGGAATGAGGGCATAGTCAAGCACCATCCCCTCCAAAACACACCACACAAACTCTCTTCCTTGAGAGTGTGCCCCTGGGCACACACAACCTGCTGAGACAGCTGTTATCTTCAGGAAAATAGAAACTCATGGAGAAAAAATGTCAATATATTTGAAACAACTTGCATGTAAAAAATCATTAACTGTGAAGCTTTAGAGAAAATCAGCAATATAACAAAAGGCAGAAATTACTCTTAAACAATGGAAAATTTGGGCAGCATGAAATAGAAATAAGAAGTTTAGGAAACAAAATTACAAATTCTGGATTTGTGATGTGTAAGAACTAGAATAAAGAACATAATGGATGGAATAAATAATAATAGAAAAACAGCTGATGAAAAAATTAGTAAGCAGAAAAACATGTTAAGGTACTGTCTCAGAGTAAATTAGAAAAGAATACAGCATAGAAAATAGTAAGAGAAAAGTTAAGAAAGATGGAGGATCAAAGTAGAATCATCAATATCTATATAATAAAATTCCATAAAAGAGAGAAAAAGATAAGTAAAAGAGCAATAGTTGAAAAAATAATTACCAATAATTTTCGACCTTACAAAAACTTCTGAGCTAGCTTAGTTAGATTAAAAATGCTAATAGGGAGAAAAGAATAATTATAAATTATAAAATATTTAAGAAATATATAAGACAAATACAATGATTATGTTTGCATACTATTTGGGGGAAAAGTCAAAAAATAATCTGAAAAAATTTGAAAAATTTGAGCACAGACTAGACATTAAATGATATTAAATAATTTATTATTAATAATATTATCATTAGAGATAGGGTTTTGCTGTATTGCCCAAGCTAGAGGGCAATGGCATTATCATAGTTCACTGTAACCTCAAATTCCTGGGCTCAAGAAATACTTTTGCCTCAACTTCCCAAGTAGCTGGAACTACCCCTGCATACCACAATGCCCAGCTAATTAAAAAAATTTTTTTTGTAGATGTAAAGCCTCACTGTAGAGTCTCAAACTCCTGGCCTCAAGCCATCCTCCTGCTTCAGCCTCCTGAAGTGCTAAGAATACAGGTGTATGCCATCACACCTGGCCTTATTGGTTTAGTTTTAGATGTGATAGGGGTATTGTTTGTATGTTCAAAAGATGAATGCTTTTCATTTAGATATGCTGAACTTATGAATGAAGAACTAAGATGCTTGGGATTTGCTTTAAACTGATGATGTGGTAGTTACAGTGGTGACACAGAAAAGGGGTGTAAATGAAAGAAAATTGGTCATTTATTTGTCACACTGAGTGATGAACACATGAGAATTCATTATAATAGTGTCTCTATTTTGTGTCTGTGGAAAAATCCTATAAGATATCATTACAAAATTTGATTAAAAAAAAAGAAATGTAGAGTGACTGGCAGAATAGATAAGAAGCACACAGAGACATTTACACACCACTTCACACCTAGTCACAGTACAGTGACATTTTGAAGGTTAGAGTCAAATGAAATAATCTAAAAGATTCCAGAGAGAAAAAGTAGATCACTTGCAATGGAAAAAATCAGATTGGCCTCGTGCTTATCAGCAGCAATACCAGATACCAGAAGGCGATGAAGTATATGTTTACTTTGTGGAATAAGAATAACTTAGAGCAGAGAATCAAATAGCCAGCTAAATTATCCTTTAAATGAAAGGAAAAAAAAATAAGGATACTTTCAGGCGAAAAAAAAAAAGACTTTGGGAAGTTTCCCAAAGACTCTCTTCAAAAACAACTCACTGGAGGAATATATTAACAAAAAGAAAACTAAATTGGGAACCTCATTAGATACCAGTAAAGAAAGACTAAATTCACTCTTGTTTAAATAATTATCTCATCCCTACAAGTTAATTATAATAATTAATCAATAAAATTAAAATAGTAATGTAATTTTTCAGTTTGGGGTGGGGCAATAAGTAAAAAGGAAAGAAACAAGAGGGAGATGAAAGTTTCCTAATGTACTTTTTGTGTTTCAAAAATGCTTATATGTTGACAAGCCTTTGAAGTAGGAAAAAAGTAAGTGTGAATTTAAATAATTTATGAGAAAGCACCAGAAAGATAGAAATATATAGTTTTCAAGCCAATGAAAAACAAATAGAGAATTTTTAAAAAAAGAATAGAAGTATAATGACAGAAAAAACATTAAGTGACAGAAAACAGTTTTAATTTACCATTATCATAAATATTAATTGCCTAAACTCATATTTCAGAAGAGAGATTCTCTTTCAAGGATGGAAGAAAATAGGATTTAGCATTGTATTGTATTTTCTTCCAGAAGCAGGCTCAAAACAAAAAGATATAAACTGATTGAAAATAATAGGATGGAAAACAGTATCTCATGCAAATGTGAACCAAAAGAAAGCCACAGCAATAGCTTTAAAAGGACACAAAAATAATTGTATTGAAAAACATCATAAAGGACAAAATAATCAAAAGGAACATTTAATACTAAAAAAAGACACAACATATGCTGCAGATATAATAAGTATGCACACATATTTATCTAACAATGTAGTCTCAAAAATATATATAATATAAAAATAATTATATTATATATAATAATTATAGAAATATGCAGAGATATACAGAAATATTCAGAGAGATACAGAAATATATAGACATACAGGAATAAGCACCATAGAGGTTGCTGGCTGTGCTCTGTCTCCTAAAAAAAACCACAGCACTACTTGGTCTTGGGGACATATTGCAGCATACTGTCATCAAGAGCAAGGACTTCTGTTTATTTGGCCACAAGGAAGAGTTTGGATTTGCTCAGGCTGAGGCCACTTCAAGACCTATGCTCTGAGACAAGGTAATTTGAAGTAAAGAAGGCAGTGAGAAGGAAAAATGAGGACAAAGAGGTGAACAAGAAGAAAGAACGCATGAGGAGGAACCAACAGAAAAAATTGGTCTACATGAAAAACCAGAACTTCCCCATGGGCCCATGAGGCAGCTACTACAGAAGAGTCCACTTATAAATAATTAATGGTCTTGACAGAAAGGGAATTTGAAATATGTATGATAAGGACAATAAAAGGAATGGATGAGAAAATGGAAAAGTCAGATGAGAAATATGTAGAATATAGAAAGGATATGTCAGATCTTAAGGAAATGAAGGAGACAATCAGGGAATGTAAAGATGCAGTAGAAAGTATTGAAATTAGATTAGACTACAGAGAGGAAAGAACCTCAGAGCTAGAAGATAAAGTTTTTGAGTTAACTAATGTAGTTAAACAGGAAGAAAAGAAGAGAAAGAAAGCAGAAAAAGCAGAACAGGTGCTTAGAGGAATACAAGACTCCATGAAGTATTCAAATATACAAATGATAAGAATTCCTGAAGGGAAGAAGATTGTCCCAAAGGAATGGAAGCCCTACTAGAGACTATCATAAATGGACATTTGCCAACTTTGACCAAATACCCTGACACACTGGTTTTGAATGGATATCGAACCCCCAGACATCTCAGCTCAACCAGAGCCTCTCCAAGACACATTGTAATGAACCTGTCCAAAGTCAAGATGAGAGAAAATGTTCTACAAGCATCCAGGTGTAAGCAACAACTGATCTACAAAGGCAGAGCCAGGAGGATGACAGCAGACTTTTCAAATGAAATTTTCCAAGCCAGAGGAGCATGGTCATCCACCTTAAACATTATTAAACAAAACAATTTCAGCCCAGAATTCTGTATCCTGCTACACTAAGCTTCTAAATTGATGAAAAAATCAAATCTTTTGCAGATATACAAGTACTGAGGAAATTTACCACAACAAGGCCAGCTCTACAGGAAATACATAAACCTATTCTCAAAACTGACCATCACAATGAACCACCACCAAAGTAAACACCCAGAAGCTAAAGGTCAAAATTCAGTTTCCACAATGGCACAAAGGATAAAACTACACAATGGACTTTCACAAAATAAGATGAATAGAACTCCACCACACTTATCAATTCTCTCAATAAATGTCAATGGACTGAATTCATCACTGAAAAGGCACACACTGGCTGATTGGATGAAAAGCAAAAGCCGTCCATATGCTGTTTCCAGGAGGCACAATTAACCTTGAAGTACAAACCAAGACTCCGTGTTAAGGGATGGAAAATAGGATTTCAAGCAAATGGAAATCAGAAGAAAGGAGGGGTTGAAATCTTATTTGCAGATACAAGTGCATTTAAAGCAACTAAAGTTAAGAAAGACAAAGATAGACACTTTATACAGGTCAAAGGAACACTACAATAAGAAGACATTTCAATTTTAAATATGTATGCAACCAACTTAAATGCTCCCAGATTTATGAAACAGACCTTGATGGGTCTGAGCAATATGATACCCTATAACACTAGAATAGTCAGGGACTTTAACAACACTCTGACTGAACTGGACAGATCATCTAAACAGAAGCTAAACAAAGACACAAAGGACTTAAGTGTAACCCTAAAACAAATGGGATTAATAGACACATACCGAACACACCATCCCAAAGCTAAAGAATATACATTTTTCTCATCAGCCCATGGCAGATAATCCAAAATTTCCCATGTCATAGGATACAAATCAAACCTCAGCAAAATTAAAAGAATAGAAATTATACCTTATATCTTCTCAGACCACAAAGTAATAAAGGTGGAACTCAACTCCAACAAAAATGTTCATCACCACACAAAGACTTGGAAATTAAACAACTTTATGCTGAATGATAGTTGGGTTCAGGAAGAGATAAAGGAGGAAATCATCAAATTCCTCAAACATAACAATGAAGACACAAGTTACCAAAACCTGTAAGATATAGCAAAAGGAGTCTTAAGAGGTAAATGTATTGCATTAGATGCCTACATTCAAAAAACAGAAAGAGAGTGCATCAACAAACTAATGAACCATGGAATTGGAAAAAGAAGACCAATCTAATCCCAAAGCCAGTAGAAGAAAAGAATTAACCAAAATTAAATCAGAGATTAATTAAATTGAAAAAAAAGAATCATTCAGAAAATTAATAAAACAAAAACTTGGGGTTTTTTTGAAAAAAATAAATAAAATCAATAGATCTTTGGCCAGATTAACTAGAAACAGAAAACTAAAATCTCTAATAACCTTAATCAGAAATGACAAAGGGGAAATAACAACAGAAGCTCTGTGATACAAGAGATAATCTCTGAGTACTACAAGAAACTTTATGCCCAGAAAATGGACAATGTGGAAGAAATGGATGAATACCTGGAATCACACCCTCTTCTCAGATTTAATCTAGTAAGAAATAGATCTCTTGATCAGAGTGATTTCAAGAACTGAGATAGAAGAAACAATAAAAAACCTCCCCCACCAAAAAATTCCCTGGTCCAGATGACTTCACATCAGAATTCTATCAAACCTTCAAAGAAGAGCATATACTCATACTGCAGAAATTATTCCAAAAAATTGAGAAGGAAGGAGTCTTCCCCAACATGTTCAATGAAGCAAACATCACCCTGCTACCAAAACCAGGAAAAGACCCAACTAAAAAGGATAACTTCGGAACAATTGCAGTAATGAAATTATAGATGCAAAAAATTCAATAAAATTCTAGCCAATAGATTATAGCAACACATTAAAAAAATCATTTATCACGATCAAGTAGGTTTCATTTCAGGGATACAAGACTCATTGAGCATATGCAAGTCCATAAGCATAATTCACCATATCAACAGAAGTAAAAACAAAGACTATATGATCCTCTCAATAGAAGCAGAAAAAGCATTCAATAAAATTCAGGGTCTTTTTCTAATTAGAGCACTTAAGGATACAGGCATAGGTGGCACATTTTGTACTGTGGTCCAAGCCATTTACAACAAACCCATAGCTAATATTATATTGAATGGAGTAAAACTGAAAGCTTTTCCACTTAGAACTGGAACCAGACAAGGTTGTCCTCTATTGCCACTACTATTCAACATAGTACTAGAAGTTCTAGCCAAAAAATCAGGCAAGAGAAGGAAATAAAAGGCATCCAAATGGGTGCAGAAAAGGTCAAACTCTCGATCTTTGCTGATAATATGATCTTATACTTAGAGAACCCCAAAGACTCAACCACAAGACTCCTGGAAGTCATCAAAAAATACAGCAATATCTCAGGATATAAAATCAACGTCCACAAATCAGTATATGCCAATAACAGCCAAGATGAGAAGCTAATCAAGGACACAGTTCCCTTCACAGTAGCTGAAAGAAAGAAAGAAAGGAAAGAAAGAAAGAAAGAAAGACCTAGGAATATACATAACAAAAGAGGTGAAGGAACTTTACAAAGAAAATTACAAAATCCTAAGAATAGAAATAGTAGAAGATATTAACAAATGGAAGAAGAACATACCATGTTCATGGCTGGGAAGAATCAACACTGTTAAAATGTCTATACTTCCCAAAGCAATCCACAAAGTCAATGCAATCCTCATTAAAATAACCTCATCATACTTTCAAGATTTGGAAAAAATAATTCTTTGTTTTGTATGGAATCAGAAGAAACCCTGTATAGCCAAGGCAATTCTTAGTAATAAAAACAAAGCTGGGAGTATCACCCAAACCAGACTTTCAGCTATGGTACAAGGCCATAGTGACAAAACAGCATGGTGTTAGCACAAAAATAGAAACATTGGCATTTAGAATGGAATAGAAAACGATGAGATGAAATTAACATCTTGCAGCCACCTGATATTTGATAAATCAAACAAGAACATACACTGGGGATAAGAATCCCTATTCAATAAATGGTGCTGGGAGAATTGGATAACCACAGGTGAAAGACTGAAACTGGACCCCCACCTATTACCACTTAAAAAAATTGATTCGAGATGGATAAAAAGATTTAAATCTAAGGCATGAAATAATAAAAATCCTCAAAGAAGGCGTGGGGAAAACACTTGAAGGTAGCAGCCCGGGGACAGATTTTATGAAGAAGACTTCAGTGGCAATTGCAACAACAACAAAAATAAATATATGGGACTTAATTAAACTGGGAAGCTTCTGTACAGCTAAGGAAACAAGAACCAAAGAAAGCAGAAAACCTTCAGAATGGGAAAAGTTATTTGCATATTATGAATCAGACAAAAGCTGGATAAGTAGGATCGACAGAGTACTCAAATTAATCAACAACAACAACAAAAGACCCCCAAATCCCATATATCACTGGGCAAGAGATATGAATAGAACCTTCTCTAAGGAAGACAGATGAATGGCTAACAAACATATGAAAAAATGCTCATCATCTGTAATAATCAAGAAATGCAAATCAAAACTACCCTGAGATATCCTCTAACCCCAAAGAGACTGGCCCACATCACAATGTCTCAAAGCTGCAGATGCTGGCATGGATGTGGAGAGATGGGAACACTTTTATACTTTTTGTGGGACTGCAAACTAATACAACTTTTTTGGTAGGAAGCATGGAGAATCCTCAAAGAACTCAAATTAGACTTTCCATTTGATCCTGAAATCCCACTAGTAGGCATCTACCCAGAAGAAAAAAATCCTTTTATCATAAGGACATTTGCACTAGACTGTTTATAACAAACAGTTCAATTTACAGTTGCCAAAATGTGGAAACAGCCTAAATGCCCACCAAACCCAGGAATGGATTAACAAGCTGTGGTTTATGTATACCATGGAATATTATTCAGTTATTAAAAAGATGGAGATTTTGCATCTTTTGTATTAATCTGGATGGAGATGGAACACATTCTTCTTAGTAAAGCATCATAAGAATGAAGAAGAAGGCTCGGTGTCTGTGGCTCAAGTGGCTAAGGCTCCAGCCACATACACCTAAGGTGGCAGGTTTGAATCCCCAGCCTGGGCCCGCCAAACAACAATGATGGCTGCAACCAAAAAATGGCCAGGCATTGTGGCAGGCGCCTGTGGTCCCAGCTACTTGAGAGGCTGAGGCAGGAGACTCACTTGAGCCCAGGAGTTGGAGGTTGCTGTGAGCGTGATGCCATGGCACTCTACCCAGGGGGATAGCTTG
>NW_003852406.1:33292916-33362635 GCF_000181295.1 Otolemur garnettii | reverse complement strand
AAAAAAAAAAAAAAAAGAAAGAAAGAAAAAAGAATGGAGAAGCAAGAATCCAATATACTCTATTCTAATATGAAGGCAGTTGATGAGCTAATACAAGGGGGCTAGGAGAATGAGCAATTGGGAAGAGAGGAGAAGGAGGGGGGATGTAGGATCATGGTGTAAGGCACACCTCTTGGGGATAAGACACAATTATAAGAGGGGAGTTATCTAATAAATGCAATCAGTATAACCTAATTCTTTGTACCCTCAATGAATCCCAAACAATATAAATAAAAATAAATAAAATCAGGAACTAAACACACATAGTCACTTTGACCACTTTTTTCTTCAACACTGTAGTAGAGGACATAGTCAGCACAATAAACAAAAAATAAGAAAATAAAGACATTCAGAATTAGGAGGAGGAAATAACATTTTTCTTATTTGCAGATGATAGTATTGTCCACATAAAACTTCACTCAAAAAAAAAACTTCAAATTAATAGAAATATTAGGAGACTTTTGTAAGGTAGTCAGACATAAAATCAATATTAAAAAGTTAATTGCATTTTTGTAATAGCAATAAGCAAAAGGGCAATGTAATTTATATAGGGCAGTATTTACAACAGCAACAAAAACAATAAAACACTTACTAACAAATCTTAACAAAGTATCTAAATGACCTAGACACATTAATTATAAAAGTTTACTGAAGCAACAAAGAAAAATAAAATACTGAAAAATATATTTAATGAAGAAGCTTTCTATAGGGAAAACTATGGAACACTGAGAATAGAAATTGTGGTTGTAAATAGATGGAAAACATATCAAGCTCACAAGTCAGTGGAATCAACATTGTTAAATGGTTATACATAGTACTATCAAAGAGATTTATAGATTCAATGAAATTCCCACTAATATACCAACATTATTTTTTGAAGACCTAGAAAAAACTGTTCTACACTTTGTACAGAACCAGAACAGACCCCAAATAGCCAGTGTAACCTTATGTTATAAGAAGAAATCTGGAAGCATCACATTACTTGACTTCAAACTATACTACAAGGCTATAGTAACCAAAACAGCATGATACTGGCACAAAAATAGAGACTTAGATCTATGGAGAACCCAGATATGAAATGATTTTCATATTCCCAACTGATCTTTGACAAAACAGATAAAAACATACACTGGGGGAAAGAATCTCTCTTCAATAAATGGTGCTGGGAAAGAGGGATAGCCACATGTAAAAGATTAAAACAGGACTTGCCTTTCTCACCACTCACAAAAATTAATTCACAATTGATGACGGACTTAAACCTAAGTAGGAAACTATGAGAATTCTAGAAGAAAGTGTTGGAAAAACTCTTCTAGATATTGGCCTGGGGAAAGAATTTATGAGGAAGACCACAATGGTAATCACAGCAACAACAAAAATAAATAAATTGGACCTGATCAAATTAAACAGTTTCTGCACAGCCAAGAACACAATCCACAGATTGTAGACAACCTACAGAATGGGAAAAAAATATTTCCATGCTTCTCATCTGAAAAAGGGCTGATAACCAGAATCTACAAAGAACTCAAGCAAATCAGAAAGAAAAAAAAATTAAAAAGTGAGCAAAATACCTGAACAGAATCGTTTCTGTTTATGAAGATAAACTAATGACCAACAAACCCATGAGAAAAGGCTCAACATCTCTAATCATCAGGGAAACGCAAAGCAAAGCCATGAAATATCACCTACGTGAGTAACGCAGGTGAGAATGGGTCATATATCAAAAATTCCCAAAGCAACAGACAGATGGTGGTGTCAATGCAGAGAGAGAGGAACACTCATTGACAACTAGTGGGACTGCAAACTAGTATGATTTCTATGGAAAGTAGTATGGAGGGAGATACCTCGAAGTACTGAAAGTAGACCTACCTTTTGATTCAGAAATCCCACTACAAGTTATTTACCCAAAGGAGAAAAAAGAATTTTTATTTAAAAAAAACTTGCACTCCCATGTGTATAACAGCAAAATTCAAAATTGCAAAGATGTGGAAACAACCCAAGTGCCCATCAACACATAAATGGATTAATAAACATGTTATATGTATACCATGGAATACTACTCAGCCATAAAAAGATGGTGATCTCATATCTTTTGTAATTATCTGGATGGAATTAAAAGGCCATTCTCCTAAGTGAAGTATCACAATAACAGGAAATCAAACACCACATGTACTTAATGCAAACTTGGAACTAGACAATCATATTTACTTCTGTATCTGTACAACACTTGTGTATGTATACTGAAGTAAAACTCAAAGGAAATTTAGTAGGGGGAGGTAAATGCATACCTAACAGGTGCAATGCATATATTCTGGATGAAGGGCACACTTATAACTTTGACTTAAAATGTACACAAACAAATTATGGGTCATGTGTGGTGGCTCACGCCTGTAATCCTACAACTCTGGGAGGCTGAAGTGGGTGGATCATCTGAGCTAATGAGTTGGAGACCAGCCTGAGCAAGAGCAAGACCCCATCTCTAAAAATAGCCAGGCCTTGTGGGGGCACCTGTAGTCCCAGCTACGTGGGACATTGAGGCAAGAGAATCACTTGAGCCTAAGAATTTGAGGTTGCTATGAGCTATGATGCCATGGCACTCTACCAAAGGCAACAAAGTGAGATTCTGTCTCTAAAAAAATAAATAGATAAATAAAAAATAAATATTTCTGTCAAGATATTTAACATTTTTTATTTTCCTTGAAAAACTATTTACCAATAGTTTTTGGTAAATAACTGTTTACCAAGAGGGATGGGGGAAACGGGTGGAGGGAAGGCAATTGGTGGGGTCTCCCTAATGAGCACGATGTGAAGGTGTTCAGCATGCCCCTGGGTGGAGGGCTCAGCTACAATTTGAACTCTACTTTAGAAACAAAAACAATGTAACTGAAACATATGTACCCTCATATTACTCTGGAAAACAAAAAATATTACCAAAACAACACAGATACCACACACTAGGAGGAGATATTTGTCACATATATTAAGAAAAGACTAGATTGACATTTATTGCTAGGGGGAAATGACTCACTGAATAGAGGAAAATCATTTGTCATTCCTATCACATGACGTATACATCAACTCTAGATGGATTAATAAACACTATAAAGGTTATTTTTTTAAAAAATCTTTACATGACAAATGTCTTCTTAAACTTCAAAAAGCATAAAACTTCATAAGGCAAAGTATGAGCAGCCACCACCTCAAAGTTAAGAATTTCTGCTTAGTAAAGGACAAAGTTAACACCTCACTGGAAAGGAGAAAATGCAAGTCCCCAACAGGAAAATGGATAAAGGATATGAGAAGACAATTCACAGACGGAGATGTTAACTGGTTAACTAGTACTGGAGGTGCTCAGTGTCACTGGCAATGTCATTAGTCAGTGAGATCCCACTTTACACCCACCAGATTAGAGAAACAGGAAAGCTAAATGGTATTTTTTGTTGGCAAAGATACTGATGACAACAGCCCTCTTCCTGCGGTGGGAGCAACTTGGCCATACCTAGTGGAATTACAGATGCCTAATAACATGCCAGTCTTTTTCCTGAGTGTATGACATTGACCAGTGGTTCTCAGATAGGGTGATCAACCCCCTGTAACCCCCAGCAATGTCTGAAAACAGTTTCAGTTGTCACCATTGGGGGGATGTTACTAGCTTCTTCTGGGCAGAGGTTGCTAAACGTCCTGCAATGCTCAGAACAGTCCTCCACGGCCAAAACCCCACCCAATCCCAAGTGTCTGAGGCTGAGAAACCCTTCCCTAGGGAAGCTGTCACTCAGTTGTGGGAAGCGGCTCACACAAGAAGTTTATTACAGACCTCTGTGTGCAAGTGGGGAGTTGGAGCACATGAGGTCCAATGTGATATGAAATGAAATATAAAATGTGCTAGATTCACACGGAAGCGTGCAGAGAGGGAAGCAGCAGAAAGAGCACACAACAAGGGGAGGGGAGGAACAGACCTTAAAGACACGTTAAGTAAACAAAGGTGAGAGATGAAGTTAAATCTATAGCTCAGTAAGATTTACAGAAGGGCTGTCCAGAAAATATCCAGACACGGGCCATGGAAAATAGAGAGGGATGGATGGCTGTACTTTCCAGACAGGCTGTACAAATTTCAAATACATATGCACTGAGAAACGTCATATTTTACAAAGACCTATCATTTCAAAAGACATTAGCAAATGCATTCAAGAGAATACTATACCTCCAAAGGAAGAGAGGTATGAATGGTCATGTGGGATTAGATAGATTAAAGCAAATTAATTTCTAGAGAAATGGAGCTTGGCTTGAATAATAATGATGGTGTCATGAAGAAGGAAATGTTACTATTTGACTCTGTACAACTGAGGTAAACAAATAAATAACCAATATATATTTTACCATTTTTTTATTCTATAGAGAATGTACTCATTTTTCCAAGTGCTCATGAAACATTTATTAAAAAACTAATGATGTGTTATAGTCATGAAAAAATGCAATACATTTTCAAAAATTAGGATTTATAAAGACCACATTCCTAGACAGTAAGAATTTTTTTAAAAAACAGGTTAAATAGAAATATCATTGCTTTTAAATTAAAGATACTTACACATAGTTCTCGGATCACAAAACAAGATATGAAAACAAAAGCAATCAGGGAATGCATCGCAATACAGCCAAAGGCAATTCTGCACCAAAAACTAGCAGATGTTCTCAAAGTTCTATCCACATGAAATTTGTAAGACCTCTCCCCTTTCTATTATCAAACAAGAAAGAATTCAAATGTATGATCTAAGCATTCATATCAAAATGTTAGTAAAAGAACATCAAAATAAACCCAAGGAAAGTAGGAGAAAGGAATACATGTTGACCAATTCAATATTAAAGCATCAGCCAACCAAAAAGAGCTGGTTCTTTGCAAATTAAAAAAAGATGAAGAAGGGAAGTAGTAGACATATTCAGCCAGCAATAACATAAAGAGAAAATACTTGTCCACACTTTGCAGCTGGAGACGGTCTCCTTTCTCACCTCTTCAGCAGGAAGCCTGGGAGATGGACCATCCTGTCCCTGCTCAGTGCTGGCAGCATGATGGGCATTATGAAGGGCTGAGGGTTGACCAGACTCTGCCTGAGAAACCGGCTCATACCTCTGCATGATTCTCTGTCTGATTGGACTCCTGAGTTGAATGCCAGCTAAGCATGCTCGGTCTTCCAGCCTGCACCTTGTCTTCTCCCAAGTGCCTGGTTCTGATTTCCCACCTGGGCTACTACCCTGTGGCCAGGACAGCCCCACCACGTCTCATTTTCTGCACATGGTTTGACTCTCCCTCTCCCTTTCAATTCTAGCTCTGTCTCAGAAAAGATGACCCTGTGACACCCATGGATACAGCCTCTCAACCTGATAAGATGTTAACTTCATTTCTCCCAGGACATCCTCTACTCACTCCTTGAGATAGCTGCCCACTTTCTCAGGAAGAGAAACATGGAGTTGTCATTCCATCTGGTCCCGTGGCAGTATCCCTAACCAAACTCCCTTGAAGGCTATTGCACATAAATGACATTCTTCCCTAGGTTGGTCCTTTCCGTCATTGTTCAGGAAGAGCAGGGAAATTAGATGCCTCAGGCCCAGTCATCTTCTTAGTCTAAGGCAAAATCAGTCACCCTGTGCTCCTGAGCATGCCAGAACATACAGCTTCCTACAGCTGACAACTACATGCTGAGGGATAAAAAGAAAATTTGCCATCGATTTCCTTAAAAGATAACTTGCTTATTTAACTACAAAAACAATACATCCTCATTGTTAAAAAAAAAAAAGTTAAAAACAATACAGGGATATTTAGAGGTAAGAGTTTGCAACCTACCGTCTACACTCTAATTTCACCCCCTCCCTTTCTCCATAAGGTAACAAATGGTAATAATCTACAGTACATGTTTCCGTCACTTGGTAAATGCAATTAGTTGTGTTAATGATTTTAAATACATAAGGCTTCAAATGTGTGGACTGTCAGAAAACTGGAGCTCCCTGTCTGAAGTCCATTTTTTCATAGTAAATTTTGTTGACTAAAGACCCCAAAGAAGTGTGATCATATAACCAACTACACCACAGGACTATGTCCCAACAAGCCTGTCCCTCTGCAGTTTTAATATAGAATTTCCAGCAGGAAAGCAAGAAAGCTTAGTGAGGCTTGGCTCAAAGTGCTTTGTGCTAGGAAGCAGATCAGGTCAGAAGATTTTGAGGAAAACCTGATTTTCCACTGCTGACAGCTTTCAGAAAAAAATCTTTAGTGAAATACTGAGAACAAATAGGCTTTCTATGAGATACTGATAAGGTGACATCTAGTCAATAATAAGTCATAAGCAAAATATTCAATGTTGGAAAACAGCCACAGGTTGGACATTTATGCTGCTGGTATGAATGACCCTGAAGGTGACTGACCTCCTTGCAGACCTCTGGGGAGAGCACAGAGGGACGTGCCTCAAAATTAAGGACCCAAGTAGAACCAAGCTTAACATCTCAAGAACCAGATTTCACACACTGCTCACTCCTGCTGCTCTGATTGCTCCAGGGCAATTGCTTCAATTCTTGCTTGATATTTGCTGAAGCTCACTTATTCCCCATGGCATAAACCCAGATTACAGAAAAATGGCTTCACTCCACACTAGTTTGGACAAGTACAAATATTTGAAAGGTGCCTCTGTATGTCTATTCCTTATACATGGAGTGGATATAAGCTTATGGGGTTTGAAAACGCCAATGAATAGAATTGTCTGATCACCCAAAGGACTCACACCGTGGGTGTGTTGAGAAGTGGAGAGGTGCTATGTGACTTATCAGCAAAGGGAGTGTCCATGGCAACCAGCCCCAGGTTTCCATAGAGATACTGTGCTTTGGCAGGAAGCCAGTGTAAAAAGTACATTGGAATGGAGTTCACGAAAGAACAGTGACACAACCTTTGCTTGGGGACAGATCACCCCAGACATGTACATCCTACTGTAAGCGAATATTAGGTTCTGTGTACAGAAAGCATGCACACACACACATCCAAGCTGAGGGTTCTGAAAATCTCTCAAAAAGGACAGAATTGGAGCAGGATCTTTGCTGGCTTTAACCTCAGCTAAGCAAAGTAAGCTACATGATTAAAACTTTTAAGCAATTCCTTCACTGATAACAATTTGTTGATTAAATTAAAAACTTCTTTTTAAAAAAATACAAATGGGAAATAGGAACACAGAATTGAAGAGACAAAAAGAAATAAACATCACGATCCTCGCATCACAGATTCAGCTAGTTCTCCTCCTTTCCCAAGGAAGACAGCCTTTTGTATCCCTGTGTGTCCACTTTTCTGCTGTTTTTTCTTGAGACAGCTTCTGTACTGTGAATAATGTAGCTAACATATGCCAGTAAGGCAGCTTCTCAGTTCCCCTGCCCACAGCTCGCAGAGGGAGTCACAGCCAATTTTACCTTTCATATTTTTGCACATTGGTTTAGGGCATAGCTGCTGCAATCCTTGGGCTCTTCCTAACATTGCAACCAAATTCCTGAGCATTTACCCTTTCTGCAGGGTCCATCTGTGAGTTGATTGAAGAATCAATCAATTGATAAAGGGAATTTCATACCCTTTGACAAAGGAAAATTATGGGCTGGAGGGGGAATAGTTCTACATTAGGAATCAGGAAATTTAGGTTTGAGTCCTGGTCAGGCTACCTTGAATGTGAACAAATCACTTTCCTTTTCCAGTCTAATTATTTAATTACATTTATATGAAATTCTCCAACAAGCAAAAGTGTAGTAAAAGAAAGTAGGTGAGTAGTTGCCAGAGGCCAGGAGTTGAGGAGGGCACCAAACTGTAAAGGAACATGAGGAAACTTTCTGGGGTGATGGTAACATTCTATATCAGGCCGTCCAACCTTATTTGAAAGAGGAAGAGTTGTCTTAGGCAACACATTAAGTACACAAACAATAATAAAAGCTGATGATCAAAAAAAAGAAGAGGTTTGTGCGTAATAGTTGTGATATCTACCACCACAGATAAGTAAAAACGTCCTCACGCAATAATCCTAATTGCACTGAGACCCATTCAGAGTCTTTTAAAATCATCCTGCAGGCCCCAAGTTTGTGATCAGTAATAAAATATCTATAGTTTTTTGTAATTTTTATTATAAAAGAAGGGTGGGCAACGTAGAATTAGTGGGATGTTTGACATTGTAGTTGAGGAACGAATGCATCAGTATCTGGTTCAATGGAAGTAGAGTTCTCAAGGTGCTCACCAGGTATTTCGGTTCTACTTGTACTCCTAGTGTGCCGCATTCTTGAAAACAGTTGCTTACAAATGTTCATGGTGCCAGAAAGTGATGACATGATTAAGGTATGATTGTGAAAGAAGAGATATTTGTCTCTGGGAAGATGGGAACTATAAAAGTCCAGGCGACATGATCAAATTTTTCTTTAAGTTGAATGCTGCATTGCGGTCTCTGTTCATTCCATTTGAAAGTTGGCAGGTAACATACTCATGGTGACTGAAAAGGAGTCGCAAATGCACCAAAATATTATTTTCCCAGAAATCTTGAAATCTTTTCACATCCTGTATCAAAATGAAAAGCAAGGCTTCAATTTTTTGCTGTTCACAGGACTGTGGTTAGCCAATGTGTCAAAATGCATAAAATTGGTTGCCTAAATCTAAACTTGCCATAATTTCAGTTTCATTTGGAAACTGCAATGGTATGAAATATTGTATTGATAAGCTGGTTTTTCACCTTGAAGATTCATATTTAACTCATTTAAATGAGAGGTTAAATTCACTAAAAATGCTAAATCTGTAAGCCAGTTTTCATTGTCAAGTTCTGGCACAAATTTGGTTTTTGATACCATAAACAATTTGATAACATGTTACAAACCACAAAGTCTTTTCAACATTTGGCCTCTATTTAGTCATCGTACTTCTGAAAAGTAAATGATGTTGCTAAAGGAATTGGTGATGATTCAATCCCTGGGCCCTTATGAAATCCACAGTCTTGATAATATAACATTATCTAATTTTAAAGTTTTTGTGCATAAATTTTCTGGATGTACTTCCATGCAATGATATTTCATCAAATATGAGTTTGGAGTTGAAACTGTATCTTTTATTAATTTTGCAAGCCCTCCCTTTTACCTACCTACCATGGTGAGGGCACCATCAGTAACTATACCAGATATATTGACAAGGACAAAGAAAATAGCTTTAATGTACTTTTTTACTGCTTCATATAAATCTTTTGATTTAGTTGTGTCTTTCAATGGCACTAAGGACCCACTACTTCAGTGACATTATATTTTTATCAATACATCAATTGAAATTGGGCAAGTTGGGCTGTATCTGTAGCATCAGTGCTATCGTCCATTGCCAAAGCATAGAATTTAAAGTTAAAAGTTTTACTCTCCAAATTTCTTTTTTTTTAATTTCAGATTAATATAAGGGTACATATGATTAGACAACAATGTCTGCATTTGTTAGGTAAGGTCCCTGTTGTAGTTAGGACTCTCCAAACTTCTCTTGATAGATTTTTCAATTTCTTCAATTTACCCATAGTCTGAGGAGAGAAACTGATTTCAGAAATATCTACCATGTTTTCCATACATTGCCTAATAAACTCACCATTAGTAAATGGTTATTATTATTATTATTATTGCTATTAAGTATGTTACCACATAACTAGCTTTTACAATGGAATCCATCTCAGTTGTAACTTTTCCATCAATCTATCATTCTCCAAACTGGGCTATTTCAGCTGCCTGAGCTGTAACTTTTGAAAGAAATTTTTGTTGAGAAGACAGACTTTTTTTCAGTTCTGCCATTTTGTCCTTGTGACACAACTCATCCTACACATCCAATTTGGCAGCATGTTTTTGCACATAACACCTTTTCAGATTATAGTCTTTGAAAACTTGCACAAATTCCCTACAATTAAGCAGAGTACCTTAGATTTGCCTCAACCAAAAAGTAGTCATCTGTCTACTTTTCATTGATCAATCTTTCCTTATTTTTCATATTTTTCCTTTTGTGGGTTTTATTTACTTTAGAGACATTCTATAAGCCATGCTGGGATTTAAAAAGTAATAATAGATAAGGAACTATATTTACTTTTGTTATGAAAATGAATTCACAGGAAAATGGAAAGCAAGGTTTGGGCCTTTCCACATCTCAGCTGCCAACGCAGGGCCAGGCAGAGCCTATTGTAAAGAGCAATGGGTGATGTGCGAGGTGCCATCAAGGTGCAGAAGGACCTAGTAATCCAGTGAGAATGCTGACCTGACACTACATAACTTTAAATCCCTGCCATTGCAATGGTAGGTGGAAATATCATTGATAATTGCTGCTTCGCCAAGTCACTCCAACATGTGTAACATGTGATGGTGTCAACTTCACTGTCTGCACTGGGAAGATAACCCACCAGAAGCTGCATAGAGCATAAAACTGAAGCCATGTATGTGTACAGGTGGCGAGAGCTATATCTGTTTATCTTATGTGACATTGTGACATGACGTTATCATCTACAAAGTTCACACTTGAGAACCACACAATCAAGTTCCATAAAAAAAAAATCACAAAAAAATCTCATAATGTTGTAAGTAAGTTTATGATTTTGTGTTGGGTGCATTCACAGCCATCCTGGGCCACGTTCAGCCTGTGGGCTGTGGGTTGGACACTCCTTTTCTATATCATGATTTGGGTGATGATGAAATGGCAGCACATACCTCTGAATCTGCGCCACTTTTCAGTTTCCCTTGTCCCTTATGTTTCAATCTGCTTCCTTCTAGCCCCCGATCAGCTGATAAAGCCACTTGTCACTGCTTTAATATTCGTAGCACACACCCAAAGAGGTCACCAGATGCCCTTCCTGAACTTCTGGGTGTTGGAATAATTTCCCATCACAGGTCTCTTTCAGAGCTGCCCCTGAGCAGGGCTGTATTGCAGTAGCAGCTCACTTTTGGTTTCTACCCATATAGAGAGTCATTCATCCAGGAACCAAGTCTGGCCTTTTTTGTTCTTTATCACCAGTTGGTTATAAGGGATCCATGTGCAGCCACACGTATGAACTGAAAGGCACTAATGACAGTGACATGGGGTTCTAGTTTGCCTTTGAATCTAGTTGTCCTCTGAATCTGTCAGAACTCAGACTTTGATAGACCGGATGGCTGCGCTGTTCCTGATGACCCAGGGCTGGGCCTTGCATCTTTCTCAGGGTTCATGTTCAGCTGAATGAGTAGCTCTCTGCAAATGGTATGTAATTTTGCAGCAGAGGACCTGACCTTGCTCCAGAACTCTAGGAATCTCCATTATTATTCTCCTGATGAATCGGGCTCTGAAGTCCACACAGCTTCCTTTTCCGTCATAGATTCTCTTAGTACTAAAGTCTGCCAGGTCTCATGGCCAAGTAGCTGGTGCATGTGCACTGCAGCCTGGAACTGGTGAACAGCTGTCTGCTAATGTGGGTCCCAGTTGGAGCTGGAAGCCTTCCTTGTTCCTTGGTAGAGATATTAGTGCAGTATTCCATGCTGCTTCTAATTACTGAAGAGATCTAACAGGAGATCTGCTTCCTTTGCATGGTAAGAACTTGGGGGCAAGGACAAAGTGCTGTATCTGCAACAAAGATAAAAGAGCTTATTATCAAGTATAAGCCAACAAATCTGAAAATTAAAGGCTGAATGATTTAAAAACTTTGAAATAATAATTTAGTATATTTACACACATGTTCATGCATACACACACACACGCTATGTTATATCCAGTTACTTTTATAGTAACAAACTGTAAAGAAATCAATTGTCTCAACATTACAGATTTTTCTAGATGGGGTAAAAAAGGAATATACATCCAAACTTAATGAGGCTACCATAACTTTGATATCAAAAGGAATATAAAAGACCTATTTTATTTGTGAATGTAAGTGGTAAAATTCCACATTAAAAATATCAGACTTAAACCAACAATATGGGAAAATGATAATATGCTATAACAAAATGTAGTCTGTTTCCAAACACGGGATGGTTTAATATTTGAGAACTCTTCAATTGTCATTTACTGCATTAATGTACTAAATGAGAAAACCACATCTTATAGATATGAGGCTCCTCTTACAGACGACTTTGGTTCAAGGGCTTCCCATTAGCCTGACTGTAATTTTCTTAGAAATTTGCTTTAAATTGAGGTTCTTCCTATCCAGTCCTTCTCCGTTCCCTTCGCCCTTCATAGGAGTTAAACTTGCATTGCAGTCTTTCTCTACTCTCTTCTTCAAGGATTCAGAGAAATGATAGCTAGCTTCTTGGGAGAAGACAGCAGATTGGAGTGAATGAGCAAGTGAAGTGTCATCTGAGCATTTTATACAAAGGATGAGAAGCTGGTGAAAGAGAAGTATTGGAGCTTCCAGGCAGAGAAATCGCCAAGGGAACTAAATCTTTGAAGAGTTATGAGGAAGTGTGTCCAGAATGCAGGATGAAGGATTATCTCAGAAAGGATTCAGGAAAACTCATCCTCTGATACTGGAAGAAAGTATCAGAATATACAAAAGTATATTCAACAAGAAATTACTGAACACTTGCCATGGATAGACAGTATATTAGACACAGTATTAAGTGGTGAACCAAAAATGCTTACCACTGCCACGGAACCACTGCCTAGAGGTGGAAAGTCCATAAACAAATGTAGACAGTGCCAGTTATTAAACATTTTATGAAAGAAAAGATCAGGATGCAGTGAGAGATAATGATGATGTGATTCTGATTTTGAATAGAGGAGACAGGGAAGGTTTTGAGTGAAAACACAATTGAAGCTGAGAGCTAGATGATGGCTAAAAGCTAGTGAGTAAAGGGAGGAATCATTGGGTATATCAAAAACCACGGGCCACCTGGGTTAAATCGAGGAAGTGTACAATGGTCCATCCGCTAAGCATTGAGAGTGTGTGTGTGTGTGTGTGTGTGTGAGAGAGAGAGAGAGAGAGAGACTACTGGGTGAGTGTAAGGAGGTAGGTCTGACCTTGAAGGCCTCATGTGCCCTAAGAAGTGAGATTTATTCAAGGTGTGATGAAAAGCAAATCCAAAATATTTTTAGTGAGAGAGTGACATTATTTTTAAAAGATCTCTGAATTGCCCGTTAACTAAGGAATGGATCAACAAACTGCAGTACACAGATAAAAAGATAGAGACTTCACAGCTTTTGATTGACCTGTATGGAGTTGAAGAACATTCCTCTTAGAAAAGTATCTTCAGAATGGAAAAGCAAGTATCCAGTGTACTCAGAACTAATATTAAATCAATAGATAAACAAATACAGGGCCATGTGAGAGAAAAACACAATTAAATTGAAGTAAGGGGAAGAGGGAGGAAGGAAAGAGGAGAGGAGAGGACGAGTTGGTCAGTCTCACCTAACGGGCGCGGAAGGGCACACAGAATACACACCGGGTGAAGGGCAAAGCTCTAACTTGAACAAACACAAAGAATGCAACCCAATCATTTGTATCCCCATTAATCTGAAATAAATTTAAAGGAATGAAAAATGATTTTCAATGATCTCTAAAAAGAAAAAAAAAAGTCTTTTTGGCAGTTGTCTGAAGACGGGCTGTAGGAGAGGGAAGAGCCCAGGGAAGGAGAGTGGTGGCTTCTACCGAGACCAGGAGCGGAGCAGTTCCGGCACTTCGGAGAAGGTGGCGCAAAAATAATTCAGTGACAGGAAGGCGCCTATGGCTCCAGGAGTAGGGCATTAGCCCCATATGTTGGAGGTGGCGGGTTCAAACCCGGCCCCAGCCAAAAACCACAGGAAAAAAAAAAAGTGAATGTTAGAGATGAGGTCGAAGAGATGCTACAAAGACTAACGTGAGCTTCCGCCGGGAGAGAGATGATGTTTACCAAAATGAGGAGAAGAGGAAGAAAAGAGTCAGGTCGGAAACAGTGAGCCGAGAGGGAGGTGGGAGCGGTGCAAGTTCCAAGTGGGGCTGCCACGCGACAGGTGCCACGAGGAGCCAGACCTGAGCCGGCAGTTGGGAGCGGAGTTAGGAGGGCCGATGAGACATTGTGAATAAGGAGGTATATCTCAACAGAGGAGAAATCTTTTATTTAGAAGAAAAGAAGAGATGGACACTGGGACTTGGGACAGGAGAACAGTGGTGGCAACTCTGGGGAACGTCAGTGGGCCCCGAGTGGGGACTGAGCGTCAGGCTGGGCCCACGCGGCGCCGGCCGCTCGCTTGTGAACTCTGGGCTGAATTGCACCCACGCTCGGCTCCTGCCTGTCCAGTCCTCTGTACAGGCCGGGCCCCCAGTCACTCACTGTATATTCTGTGTTTTATTTTGTTGTTTTGTCATGGAGAGAAAACAAATTGTGAGTGTGAATTATTACTTTCAACTTAAGTCCCATACAATCTGTGTATACTGTTTTCAGAAAAATCATTTTTACCTTTTAAGCATAAATGTACATGAAACAATTGACAAAATTTTTAGCAGAACCTCTGTTCAAAAATTGTACCAGTCACTCGGTGTGGTGGCTCATGCCTGCAACCTCCCTCAGCACTGTGGGAGGTCGAGGTGGGAGGATCGCCTGAGCTCATGTGTTGGAGACCAGCCTGAGCAAGACCAAGACCCTGTCTCTAAAAATAGTTGGGCATTGTTGCTCGCGCCTATAGTCCCAGCTACTTGGGAGGCTGAGGCAAGGGAATCGCTAGAGTCCAAGAGTTTGAGGTTCCTGTGAGCTGTGACTCCACAGCACTTTACTCAGGCGACCCTTGGTGACAAAGTGAGACTCTGTCTCAAAAACAAACAAACAAACAAACAAACAAAACAAGTACCAGCTTACTCTTTACCATAGCTATTAAACAAGAACAAAGAACCTCCCTATTCCTACCACCTTGAAGGAATAATGTTCTGATAGGATGGCGTTACTGCCGATCATTTCTGCCTTGGGAGGTATGAGAGAAAAATAATCCTTCTCTCACTTGAACTAAGATGACCTAGGTCCTCGGTATCTGTCCCATACCCAAAAGAGGAAGGTTTTTCTCTGTTTGCATATGAGAAATAGGGGTTCACATCATAGCCAGAGGGTTGGCTGAATATTCAGGCAAAGAGTTTCCGACTGTTCTGTAGGACGCATGTGTGTCTGTGTGTGGTGTGTGTGGAGAACAAATGGGCAGTTGTGTAGTCATTTGATTGGTCTCTAAACTTCTTGGCATGTGCCTCATTGCTCATTAAAATATTCAAATATGTCTAGCCTACAGAGGAGAGTCCCCTCTGATTTTGACAAGCACCAAATATAATAAAGCATTCATAAAGTAGGGCATCATTCCAAATTCTCTCTTGGTTAACCACACATGTGAAGGATTAGGCTACTCAGAGTTTAAGGGTATGCCTTTAAATTGCCCAGAGGAATACTGCATGATTCAAGTCTGCTTCATTGGTATGCTGGTAAATGTTTAACCGTCAGCTCTCAAAGGGAGAAAACAAATGCTGTGATTAGTAGCATGTGCCAATTTCCATGGTGTAAAATTTCTACCATGGCTGATTCCAAGCTACTGAGGGTTTAACTAATGGCTTACAAATTTTCTGAAAATTTAACATTCAAACTGGTACAAGGTAGCTCCAGTACACCACTGCAAATAGGTTTCCAAATGATTGCTGAATTAATGGCAGTATATTCTAATTGCAGACAAATCAACCTGGTACAATTACAATTAAACAGCCCCTTAGAGCTGAAGTTTAAGTCCAAAATTTAAGTAGCCTTCCCTAGAATAGGATTCCACCAAAGGTTTGTATCATTCCATTTTGGTTAACGTTTTATTTTTAAACATGAAGGTACTAGCACAGTATAAAACAATTGTAAAATGCAGAAAATAATTTTCTCTAGAAGCCATGGCAGTGTCCCTTGGGAACTAATTTGAAAGTCACTGACAGACATCTAGAAATGACTCAGTGCTCAGGAAATTTGATATGAATTCTCTAATCTGTCTCATACTTAGTAAATTGATCTTGCCAACCCTTCTTGTCTTAGGGTATTATTTTGCTTCTAATATTAGGATATAAACCTTTGTACCTCATGGAAACATATCTAAATCCCCAGAGTGGAATACTGCATTACTGGAAGAAAAAGTGATCTCTCCTGGGATTCCCCCCGCCATCATTTTCATAAAAACCCATTTAAAGAATTTTCTTTTGCTGACAAACAAAGAAATTGGTGCATATAGATGTAGGTTCAAATCATGATAGTACAATTATGTAAGTTGCTATTTAAGCTATATACAATTCATTTATTCATTAAAGGTGTTTTGGAAATAAAATAGTCATTAAAAGACAGTCTCTGCCCACAGGGAATGCAGAGACTTGTGGAGGCAAGAGACGTTGAATTATGACGCCCGTGTAAATGTATAGCTATGGATTATGGTAAGAGGTGTGATAAGTGGAAGAGGATGCAGTGCTGAGCCACAGAAGCGATGCTTGATGTGAGGTAAGAAAGATGAGTAGAAATTTCTTCGAAGAGGATGAAAGGGAAGAATTCTGCAAGCAGAGGGCACTGCTCATGGAAGACCTTGTGGTGAGAGAGGCTGCAGTCTCTCTGCAGAGCTGGTAGCTTGCTGGCCTGGCTAGAGGCTGAGCTCGGAGGGCAGCACCAGGTAGGACTGCTGGAGGGGAGGCAGGTGCCAGGCCACGAACACCTTGAAACAGAAGTGGAAATGCCAAGATTAAGTTGGCCTTAGTCTCTGTAAGTCTAACATTCCACATTATAGCCATGAAAACAGCTCTGTAAAACAGGAGACAAGAAAGAAGGGGATAAAATTCTGCTTAACACCCCACCTAAAGGGGAATTAATAGATATTAATTCATGGAGGACATTGATTCCAAAGTTTGTTTTTTAAAATTTTAATTACTAATGATATCCACTTTTAAACTGAAATAAAATTCATAGTTTTCAAATACTGAAAGAAGAAAAAAGAATTGATCAACAAAATTGTTATGAAAATAAGTTAGAAAGCAACAATGTTTTACCTTCTTCCTGACTTACCCTATTATTTCTATAAATAGATATATTTAAAGAATAGCAAATAGATATATATTTAAAGACACATCTTAAATAGATGCATTCCTTGGTATGACATTTAAAAAATTCAATATAATAGAAATATATTTCTAGTCTTGATTTTACATTCAGGAAGAGATTAAATTTTATTAAATAACTTTTTGCCAATTGATATTTTTCTATGATTTACCAGTGAGACTATTGACCGTGATAATTAATGCATTTTATTACATTGTATCAACCTTGAATTACCATAATGAAGCCTACTGATGATTTTCCCTTCATATAATTTCTGCTATGACCATAAATACTATTTTATTGAAAATGTCAGCCATGATAAAAAATAAGAAATAAATGAAACCATGTTGTTATTAATATAGATCATGAGAGTTTGTGCCTGGAAAAGCCAAAATGCTCAACTAAAAAACCATGTAAATATTCCTATAAGAGAGTTCAGAAACAGATGTTTTAAGCTAATCACTCTCTTTGATACTAGTAGTACCTGTTGAGAAAAGATTACAAAAAAAAAAATCCATTCTTGATAGCAACTTTAACTATAAAAGAGCTTGTAATCAACCAGAAATGTAACTGGTCTATGTGAATGAAAATTCCTAACTTTACAGAGGTAGATAAATTTAAATAAGTATGGAGAAACTTCATTATTGTGACTAGAAATTATTAATTTTCAAGGATGGTAGTCATGCAACTGAAATTTAAAAGTAATTACATTAAAAACAAATTGAATCAGTTCCAGAACAAAAAAGGTAAAGTTTATCTGGTGTATGATCTAATACTTATGTAAGAATTTCTTTCTCTCTCTCTGTCTCATCATGAAATGAATTTGATCTACTGGATATTTTAATAAATACTTTGGAGACAATTGGATAACCATGTATTCACACAAGTTAGATCAGTACTTCAACTCATGCACTAAAACTAATATCACAAATATCAAATGGATTAAAAGATAAAGGTAAAAACAGAATAATGAAAAAATGAGAAAAAATGATAAGCCTGTGTGGGCTGTGAAAAGATTTCTGACATCAGCATCAGGAAGTATTTCAGAAACACTAATTGATTTGATTATATAAAAACCAAAAGCTTCTGTACGTTTAAAGATGTAATATAAACAATTTAAAGACAAACAGAAATTGAGAGAGATTAAATACACATGCAATAAATGATAAGCTTCTTAAATGTGTAAGAAAATTTATAATTGTTGAAAACATCAGCATCCTTTTGAGAAGTCATAAATAGGAAATTTAGACAAGGAGAAAACCAATCTTAGAAAATATACATCTGGGAAAATATTCAACATTACTGGCTAAAATACACAAACAAGATATTTTTCACTAATCAAATTGACAAGTATTCAAAATTGGTGTAGGTTTAGGCAAATTAATTTATTAACATTCTCCCTCACAGACATATAATTATGAATTTTGATAAGAAGAATTCTAAAGAGTTTACACAGCTTCTAATGCACTATGCAGTTTCCAGACAAGAGATGATGGTGACTTGAGCTAGGATAATAGCTAGAAGAGTGGTGGAATTTTGTATGCATTTTGATGAAAGAACTGATATATCCTCCTGAAAGAAATTAGAGGAATCAGCAGACTCCAAATACAGTAGAACCTCCGTAAGCTGATCCCAAGGGAGTGTAACAAACTGCTCAATAGAAGGAGGTGGTCAACATGAGGAACTAGGCCTACTATACTGACACATGCATGTCTGGTCTGTGAAAATTAGGTCAACTTACGGAGGTGGTCAGTTTAAAGGTGGTCTGCTAGGGAGGCGCTGCTGTATTTGGTTTGGCCAGCTGGAAGACTGATGCCGCCATTTTCCATAATGACAAACATGCGGGGGGAGTTGGGGGGAGAATCATGTGTTCAGTCAGTCTGGCATGTGCTAAGTCTGAGATGTCTATTGGACATCCAAGGGAAGGCTCTGAGTGGGAAGTTGGCTCTGTGGGTCAGTGTATGTATTTGGGGAATGTGACCAGGCTGGAGGTAGAAATATGAGAATTTTCTGCATAGAATGGTATTCAAAACCCATGCAACTGGATGCGAGTGTGAACAGAGCAAAATAGAAGTATAAGCCCTTGGCCTTGGGGTGCTCCCACATTTGAGGTCAGGAAAGGAAGGATGATGAGGAGGCAAACTGAGAAATAAAGACAGTGTGCAAGAGGAAGGAATGATTACTTGTGTATAATTCTACTGATAAGTCAAAAAGAGAAAAGCCAAGAAGTGATTCTAGGATCTAGCAATGTGGAAATCATCGGTGACTTTGCTAAGAATGGCTAGATGCTGCTGATCAGAAGACTGCACGGATCAGTACCATTAGGGTGAAAGTGATTACCCTAAGCTCACAGCCATGAAAGCACGGTCCCAGGACTTGCAGCATCAGCCCCAGAACCTTGTTCGATATGCATATTCTCAAGCTATACCTGCGTCTCCTGAATCAGAAACTCTGAGGGGGGGGCCCAGTGATGTGTTTAACAAGCCCTAGGAGTGATCCCGATGCACGCTTAAGTTGAGAACCACTGTTCTAGGAAATGGCATTATTGTCATTTTTTAATTTCCTTCTTCTTGCTTTTTTCCCCCGGTTAATCATACATATGTTGCCTTGAATATGAATTATCAGAATAATATGCTCCATTTTTAAAGGATGTAATATCTGGGTTGAAATTGCTAAATGATCCTATGGAAATATTGGTATATTCTTGTTGATCCATTATCTTCGTAGAAGAGGTAAGATATTGAAAATAGTTAATTGAATATTTTGTAAAAGTAATGACACAGCTTCAGGCTGAAAGAGTTTATCACATTACCACACAGAATGTCACAGAATTAATCTTTTTGTCAGCAGTACATAAATACTGCTCTACTAAACAAGGATGAGTGTATATCATAAACTTTAAGGTCGTTAGGGGTCATTAGGAGAAAAGGCAAACTTAATCTGTAAAAGCCTTTTCTATTCTTCATGGGCAATAATGCAAGCTACCAGTCACTTTGACTGTCACAAGATCAGTAAAGCGGGCTTAGCCGGTGAGCATTGAAAAAGGAGTAAATGCTGGATTCTCCTTATTGAGGTCAGCTACAGAGTTAGGACTTTCAGACTTTGGATATTACATCATATTTTGATTTTGTAATCCATTCATCTTAGACTTCTAAAAAGCCATCCAGGAGCTCTGCTTTTTATTACATAAATCACATGGGAATGTTACAACCCCAAGACATCACTTCTAGGCTCCGTTCCAATTTCTCCACTCCCACTCCCAAAGAGAAGTAATAATGAAAAACTAGCTCTCCCCTTTTAACAAACATTTGTTTATCCCCACTAGAGAAAAAGAATTTAGAATAACTACTTCAGATTCTTCTTTTGTAAGGTTTTGCTATTTTTTAGCATTAAATTTGGTCATGACAAAGAAAAAAATAAGCAAAACCGAAGTATCTTAGGCAAGGTAACAATTTATTTACTTTTCACATAAAAGACAGAGTGTCAGGGGCTGGTATAGCACTTCTGGGTGGAAGATCCCAGGCTCCTGTCTCCTTGACCTGCTGGCATGATCTTCTCATGACCCAAAATGTCTGCTGCAATTCCAGCCCTCACGCCCAAAGAGGAGGGGACAGAAGGATAATGCACATCCCCGTTTCAGAAGGCTTCCCACAGTCAGGCACACCATGTCCACTTAGATCCTGTTCTGGGAACACATCCATGTGGCCCCACATGGCTGCCAGAGAGGCTGAAAAGGTTAACCTTTATTCAAAGTGTCCACAACCCAGCTAAAACTCGGGATAAAGGAAAACAAATACTATTAAAGAAGGGAAAAATAGATGCCCTGGGACACTTAATAACCTCTGCCAAAATAGCCATTTAACTCTTTTTACTTACTAATAGAAAATAATTAGGAAAAATGCTTCCTATTTTCATATAGGCAGTGAAATATGGAATAATAAAGGTTTGGGGCTAAAAACCAAAAGAACAAAGTTTTAGCCTTGGTTATATCATGATAACAAAGTTGTGTGATCCTGGCAAATTATAAAGAATTGTGTAAAACAAAACAAAGAATACTGGGCCTGGAGACAGAAAAGTTGGATTTGAATTTTGGCTCCACAATTTACAGATGTGTGACTTAGGTTTCCTCATTTATAAAGTAAAAACAACAGTACATTACTTGCATAATTCTTGGGAGGATTAGGTGTTTGGTGTATTTATCAGGCACATATTATAACTTAATCAATACTAGTTTCTTTGCTTCTCTGAGCTTCTACTTTATCCTTAAAGAGATTAAAATACACCAAAATTATAAAACATTTGGATAATAAACTTCAAAGTGCTTGTAAATAAGAACTGAAAGGTCAGAAATCTTTGATAAAATCAAACCGAAATGAAAGATGTGCAATGAACTTAGACCTTGGGATATCTGTTTTCCTATTTTTTTTTTTAGATGAGATCTTGCTATATTTTCCAGACTGGTCTCAAAGTCTGAGACTCAAGCAATCCTCCTGCCTTAGCCTCCCAAGTAGCTGGGCCACTGCACCAAGTCATTTTTCTTCTTAAGAAGAAAAATTCATCCCATTACTATTCACACCTTGTGCAAAATTCTCAGCCTTGCTTTTAGTTGTTAGTTTAGTTTTTAGGTTTTGTTTCTAGTTTTCTCTGGTCATTTTCTTAGGGTAAGTCATTCTCAGCTCAATACAGCTGAAGGTGGTCAAGAAATAAATAGATAAAGACTGGCCCCAGTCATGTGTATGAGAGGAAAACCTGTCAGACTAGGAGTAAATCTCCCTGAGATCATTTATTATCTCTTGACCCTGGGTTCTTTCTCCGTTTGTTATACCAGCAAAAATAAAAGTAACAGTGCCCTATGTCTATGAAACATTTTGTTTAAAACTTTCTTTTAATAGTACTTATCTTTGTAATGTCAGACACATTTAAAAGAGGCGTTTGATGAAGCCATCTTGAAAAATATAATTGTATAATTTTCACAATACTGAAGATTAAGGACTTTGGTGCAAAACACAATTTAGAGGAAAATTATAGCACCTTCAAATATCAGACTTCTCAGAATAGAATATGAGGTAAATACATGTATTAATTATAAACAAAAAGAAAGTATTAAAAATAGAAATATTAAAAGAAGTAGTAATAATTCTACAGAGAAAACTCTAGACCTAGCTGCTTTTATTGGCAACCAACCTCTACTGAATATTCAATGACTTGTTATTTTCAAAGTTACATAAACAATTTCTGAAGATAAAAAAGAAGGAACATACCCCACCATTTTTTTTAAGACTAGCATAACCAAACCTGAGAAGGATTGAATAAAAAAGGAAAATCGCAAGCCTGTTCTACTCAGTAACATAGATGCAAAAATCTTCAACAAACTGTTAGCAAATTAGACCTACTTATGTATTAAAAATAGAGGATCAGTTTGGTTCCTGGAATGCAAGGTTAGATTATCATAAAAATATCTATCTTAAGAAACGGATGTAATTCATTGTTTTGGGAAATATTATTTACTCCTCAGAAGAAAGGAAAAAAATCCATAAGACTATTTCAAATGATGCAGGGAAAAGACGTATTCAGTGAAAGTAAACATTAAGTCCTTATTTAAATACAAAACAAACACAGGAACAATAACAACAACAACAAAAATCAGTCTTAGCAATTTAGAAACATAAGGAAACCTGTTTACCCTGATAAAGAACAGGGCCAACAAAGAAAGCACTTGGAGTTATCGTCACTGCTGAAACTTTAAAGTCAGAGGCCAGCAAAGCACCCACCATCATTTCCACTCACAACTGTGCTGGCCACACAGTAAGATGAGTGAAAGAAACAAAGAACACAAGAATTAGAAGGAAAGAAAATAAATCATCATTATTAATGAAGGATATGATTATTTAATAAAAAGCCTTTTGGAATCTTTAGATTACTTCTCATTAATAAGATTCAAAAATGTAACTATGTTAAAATTCAAAACCTCTGTTGATCAAAGTCTTCATCAGATAAATTCTTAAAAGTTACAAAAAGGGAGAATGTGTTTGCAAAACATAGGATAGAGAAATGATTGCAATTCAGAATAAAATAATGAACCAAAAAGAAAAAGAGAAATAAAATAAAAGACTTGAAAAACAAAAAAGAAAAAGAGAATCTGATTGCAAAAGTTGGTAAATGACATTTATTTCATAAAACAGAAAACATGAATGGATAGTAAAAATATGATAAAATGTTCCACTTTATTAGTCAAAGAAATGCAAATTTATGTTGCACTGAGACATCAATTTACACCAAACAAATTGCCCAAAATCTTAAGGTTGGTCAGACCAACAAGAGCCACCAGACTCAAACACTGGAAGTGCTGCCAGTTTGAACAAGGTTGGCGTTTTCTAGGGAAGGTGATGGTGAAGTGATCCAGGGATTCCTTTCTCAGGATTAAATACCCTTGACAAAATCTTCCACATGTGAAGAAGACATGTTTAAGAAAGCCATCTTCATTTTTTTTTATTATAGCAAAAATGATTGGACTGGTACAATCTTAATGTTTGAAAAGCATTTCAGATGTATGGATCAAAATGGGTTATGTCCAAGAAGCAGAAAAAGGAACTCACAGAAAATTATATACTCTGTTATCAAGTCGATGTATGAAGACATCTGTATAGAGTTCAAAAATATGCAAAACTGAAGTGTACAGTTTATCAGTGCAAACCAATGTGCTGAATTTAAAGAAAAGTAAAGGAATTATAGACACAAGATTTTTGGGACTCTGAACAGGCTGGGGTAATAAGGATACACAGGACACCTCAAAAGTTCAGTTAATATCCTAGTTCTTTAGCTATGGTAGTGTTTGTGTATTCTTTGTACCTTATACACACTTATACATATATGCTTTGACATATGCAATAATTCCAAAATAAAATTAATGCATGGTATAGAATGAGCAGAATACATCTTGCTGCTTTGTGCGTATAATCAGTCTTTAGGGAGTTGTTTTACTAGCTGAGCTAAATCTTACTTGAATCTCATCTATTGAGTTTGGCATTGGGTCCCCTGCATTATAAACCATCTCCCAAAGAGAAGTCCTGGTGTTTTGTACAGCCTGGCCCCCGAAGATAACAGGTGATTATCTTCATTCTTCCCTCTTTCTCAAGAAAATGCTCCAGTCTGATTTCTTCCAGAGTCAGCCTCTCTGTGGAGCCAGCCAATCCTCTCTAAAGGTGTTACTCTCAGTCGCAGAATCACCCGTTGGCACCAGGAGCAGGACTTACCTCTTCCTCGCCTTGTCACTTGCATCTGTTATGTACTAATGCTGCTTCCAAATCTCTCTCAACCCTCCCTTCTCAAATCCGACCCCCACCAAAAAAAAAAGTTCTCCCAAACTACGTCAACAACCTAGTCCTTCTGCTTATTACCAGTCTTTTTCCTGGTGATTACTCAGCTCTGTCTACCCTTTTCCCAGATCCTGCTTCCTCAGTGTATAGAAAATGGAACCAGAAGACTCGGACTATCTCTTAGAGATTGAAAGGGTCACATCTCCAAAACCAAAATTGTCTTTAGCAGAATTGTTCTTTAGCAGGATTTTCTTTCAGGAAAAGCATGAAACACCTATAGCTTATTACCTTTTCTTACATCTCAAATCACATGGATGCCCTTTTGGGTGAAAGCGCCTTTACAGTGCAGAGTTAAGAAAGTGACCTTTAGAATCTGTGACTGGGATGAAATCTTAGCTTGGGTAAGTTATTGAATGTCTCGGGACCTTATTTTCCTCGCTTGGTAAGCTGGGATATATGATAAACACCTCCTTACTAGGCTGTGTGATGCTGACAGAGGGTGAGGAAGAATGGGTGAATACATTGTGGTCCCTCCGTGATGCAACGTTTTTCTATAAGGTGTTCACACACACATGCATACACTCGCACAACATTCCAAACTATAAAGTAATGTATAGTCACTGTTCAATTTGTAGTGAGATTTTTACAAGGAATAGGAATGGGGGAAGGGCTGGAAGAGTCAGGGAGAGCTTCAGGTGTGAAGTTTTTATGAACAAAAGGAAAGTGTCAACCACTGTAGGAAAGAAGAATTAATCATCTGAGATAAATATGGGTATTATCTGCAGCCTGATAAGATCATCCATTCATATATTCATCCATTCATTCAATATTCTTCAGTTACTTCAACTGGTACAGGATGAACGCAGTTGGCTTTGAAAGTAATAAGACCACTGTTTTCCCACATCATTTATCCTTCCTCCCTACCACTAGCTCTGGGATATGAAGGATAACATATCCACAGGGAAAGAAGGCATCTGGTGCTCTCTTCTGTGGCCGCACCTGCTGTGGCATTGTTGAGTAGCAAGCTGTTCCTCACTCTCAGCCTCACCAGCACTTCTCTCTATTCTGAAACAGCATCCCAGAAAACACCAAGGCAAGAAGCAGAGAAAGGACTAGCTAGGGTTCCTAGTGTCCTAAGAGGACCGTTCCGCATGAAGAAATGGAGCATAAGTCACAGGCAGAAGGTGAAGGGAAAGTTGACCGCAATGTCCCCTCCCTCCAAATGTGCCCCCTTGACTCCAGGCTTCGGTTATTAAACCACCCCGTCACAGTAACTCTGTACTCTGATTATCCGTGGGCTGATCATCTTCCGTGTCAATTAGGAAGAACCTCAGTCTTTTCCAGGAATCACCCTCCTGACTTTATTTCATTCAGAGGCCATGGTGCATTTGGTTAAGAGCATAGCAATGGACTGAAAGTCTGAGTTTAAATCCTTGTCGTGCCTCTTACTGACTGTAACTTTGAGCAAAATAGCTCAGATCTCTGTCTCCATTTCTTCATCTGTCAAATGGGGATAGTAATGCTGTGTTCATTTCCCAGGGTTACTGTGAGGAGGAGGTGAGTTAATATACCAAAGTGCCTGGAACAGATGAAAGTTAGGAACAGTGCTCACTGGCATCAGTATTAGGAGTCAGAAGGGACAGAGGCAGCTCCACTCCCACTCAGAGCCCTGGGCTCCACCTCTGCCTCCCTTTGCCCTGACGTCAGCCAGTTGCCTTTCAGTCCTGTGGCCACTCTCCATTTGCCAGGTGTCACTGCCTTCCCTGGAACTTCTGACCTCTTCCTAGCCACATGCCACACTGCCCACGTCATTGCCTATCTTGATTGCTGAGTTGGGAGAGTGTCAAAGAAAAATCACGTGGATTAGAGGAAGAGTTTGTCTCAGGCCAGCAGGAGCATACTCGCGGAGAGCAAACAGTTACCGGGAGGGACTCAGACTGGAAACTGTTCCTAGCAACGTGTCTCTCAGGGTTAAGTCTGAAAAGAGAATTCAAACTAAACCCAGATAGACAAATAGCAGAGGCCTGGAGCCGTGTTCCGTCCACACACGGCGGCCGTCGACAGTGAGGAGCAATGAGGAAGTGGTGTCAATGTAGGGCCTGGCAGAGCACGAAGCAAAACAGCTATCCTGCAAGCAGAGAGGAATGTAAAGCATTATTAGAAATGCAAGGAAACCATCAGAGTCAAAGCGAAAGAACCTATGCTGGGGGGAAAGATCAACCTAAAGAACTGCTCACAGGGATCATCCTGAAAACACACACGTAATGACCAAATTAGGGTGATTAACATTTATCTCTTCTTTGTAGCTTTTTGAAAATATGTGGTAAATAATTGCTGGCTGTATCCACCACACAGTGCTATGGAACACTAGGATCTAATCTTCCTATCTAGCTGTAATCTGTACAAATCAAACAACCTCCATCCTCCCTTTCCCCTTCCCTTCCCAGCCAGCAGCCACAGTTCTACTTCTTCCTTCTACAATCCTTAACTCAGTTCAGCTCCCGCCTATGACTGAGAACACTTGGTTTGTGTGTCCAGAAGGCTTATTTCACTTAATGTAAGGTCCTCCAGGCTCATCCATGTGACAAATGACAAAATTTCATTCTTTTTATGGCTGAATAACATTCCATTCTGTATATATGCCAAAATTTCTTTACCCATTCACTGATTAATGCACATTTAGGTTGATTTCACATCTTGGCTATTGTGACTCATGCTGCAATAAGCCTGGGTGTGCAAGTGTATCTTCAATACAGTGAAGTCTTTTCCTTTGGGTAAATACCTCTCAGAAGGATTTCCAGATCATATTCTAGTTCAAGCTTTAGTTTATTGAGAAGCCTCCCTGCTGTTTTCCATAATGACCACACTAATTTACATCCTCCCCTAATAAGGTACCAGAGTTCCTTCTTCTCTTGATTCTTCTCAGCTCTAGTCATTTAACTGTAGTGAGATGATATCTCATTGTGGTTTTGATTTGTATTCCCTGGTGCTTAGCGATGTTGAACACGTTTTCATATGTCTATTTAGATCCTTTGCCTGTTTTTTTCAATCAGGTTATTTGTTACTTTGCTGTTGAGTTGTTTGAATTCCTTATATATTCTGGATATTAGTCCCTTGTTGGATAAATAGTTGCAAACATTTTTTCCAATTCTATTGGTCCTCCCTTAATGCTGCTGATTGTTTCTTTTGTGGTCTGGAAGCTCTTCGGTTTGATACAATCCTTTGCATCTATTTTTAGCTTTGTTCTCTGTGCTTTGGAGGTCTCAGCTGTAACATCTCTGCCTGGCCCAATGTCAATGTCATGAAGAATTTTCCGTTTTCTTCTAGCAACTTTATAGTTTGGGGTCTTACACTTAAGTTTTTAATCCATTTTGAGTTGATTTTTATAATCAAAAATGTTTAATTAAGTTGGAATAAAGCTATTCTAGGAAAACTATTTTTAATAATCAAAAGCAATGAGGCACAGAATAACCGGAATCCTGGCCCGCAGTTACAAAACTCATATTAAATACCCTGTGTCATTTTGAAAGAACTAGAAAGTAACAAATAGTAGCAGATATTGAACCTTTTCTTTTACCTAATACTCACTGATATCCCTTATAACTATATTTAAAAATCAATGGGTGCATTTTGCTTTCTTACACATAAATTACATGAACAGTAAACATAAGGCAGCATAATCAAATGTTTACTGTGGGAAGTGGAAACCTGGGTGATTTGCCATTTTCTCTTTATGCTTTTTATTTTTCCCCAAATTTCCTACACTAAACTAATACATATTACGGGGAATACATTCTACATTGGTAGTCATAAAAATGATATTAAAATCAATATATGCAATCAGATACCTGCCATATGATCAGAACCGTGTAAACAGTGTGCTAAAAATAATAGTGAAAAGTTTGTAGCACTGCAGGGAGTGTTTTAACCTCTCTCTACTTTTACTATATTTCCCAAATGTTCTATGATGAGCACATGATATTTTTATAGAGAGAAATAAAGCAACAATAAAGTAAAATAAGTCCTGAGGACCTAGCCCATCATGGCAGAGCCTGGAAGAGCAAAGCAACCTGATCATGACTTGAAGCTCACACGAGCTCTCAGGGAATTTCTGGGAAGCCAGAAATTCTTGGCTGCGACCTCCACAGGCATTCTCCTCTGGGTCCTGAGACTACGTTGTCTCTGTGTGTGTGTGTGTATTTACATCAATGTTCATAAATATAATCTCATTGCAAACATTCAGACGTTACAAAGAAAGCTAAAATCTCTCTTTATCTCCATCCCCAATTGTTGTCTCTAATCCAGAGGTTTGTTTGATGATTACATTTTCATTCAAAAGTTTGATGATTATACAAAAATGGGAATTTGCTAGAGCGTTCACCATTAACCTAGTCACAGTAAAATTCTAACTCATTCAGGTCTTTTAACCTACAATTATACATATATCTGTTCATATAGAATTTTATAATATTGATTTATGTTCATGTGTTTGCATAAATGGTATTTGAATTTATATGTTGTCCACACAATACTATCTCATGGAGAACTTCTTGTGGCCATCCAAGTCTATAGTTTTACTGTGTAAGTAGCAAGGATATGAATAATAGTTGGGGTTTTAATTTAAAAATATTTTTAACTTCAAGCATTCTATAATCAGGACCAGTTTTTCATTGCTATGAGAAACGTCTAGCAATGAATGTGTTTCCTGTGCACATTTACAGCAGTCCTCTGTGGAGATACTGAGAACTGATGAGATACAAGGCAGTGTATTCTTAACTTAGAAGATATCGCCTTCTAATGTCTATTGTCTTCCCACAAGCGTTCTCACTAACAGTTTTGAAATAGTACCCATATTTTTTTTTGTTTTTGTTTTTGTTTTTTGCAGTTTTTGGCCTGGGCTGGGTTTGAACCTGCCACCTCTGGTATATGGGGCCGGCACCCTACTCCTTTGAGCCACTGGCTCCGCCCCAAGTACCCATATCTTTTTGCATACTTCATCCTATTAAGCCCGTTGCTTTTTTCTAACTTCATTCTGTAGGATGAAGAAGTATTTTATTACCGTTTTAATGTGCATTTCCCTGATTATCAGTGAGGGTGCATCTATAGTTTTGATCTTTTAGAGTTTTCATCTTTCTTGTCTTACCTCTCAATCTGCCCTCATCATCTTAACCTCTGTTTCCCAGATTGGTCTCACCAGCTGCCCTGCCCAGATGTGAAAGGAGAAAATGGACAGGAACTTTCATAGTAACATTATTTAACTACAGCAGAGAATCACGCATGGCTGTTGCATTCTAATCTGTCTTTTCTTGGCCATTTCCCCAGAAGTTAACTTACACAGTAGAAAATTCACTGGAGTAGTAATACTCAGATCTGAGTGAGAATGCAGATTTCACTACTCTCTGTGTCTACACCTTTGGTGGGTTTCCCAGAGTCATTGTCATTCAGAAGAGTTGATAACACCTATTTCAGTGGCCCCCACATATTTCATTTTCTACAATAAAATCTCAACTGCTTTGTTCAGCTCTAACTTGGGTGAACTTTCTGTTTTCTCATCTTATTCCCACCCAGATTGTCCAAGTTTCCTATCCAATGTCAAGAGACCTTGCAAATGTCTGACTATTGGATGATGAGTGGCCCATAGGCAACCAGTTTGCAAGGGGGTCTGCACTTAGGTCAGCTCAGTACTAAGTCTTTTCTACTCTACTTCCCAGTCTCCTAAAAGGAGATTCCCCCTCACCTTCCTAATTCAAAGACCATGTTCTTTTCACTCCTTCTGTCTTGCCCAAGTTTCCTTTTGCCTCTTTCCTTTTTTTTTATCTGCATTCTTACACAGTTTTTTAAAAATCGACTCTGCTTAGACCTTTGCTTCTGGTTTAATGTTCAGTGGGGGGCAGGGGAAGAGGTCAAAAAAGAAGGGAAATACACAGAGAACACACAGGCACACACACTTTGTGTTATAACCATAACCTTATTGCACAGGGTTAGTGTAAAGAATCAAATGTGATGGCATACGTGAGCATGTTTTGTAAACTATAGTGCCCTGTGCAAATTAAAAATACCATTAATATGTAAGGCACCTAAGCTATCAAAAAATACCATTAATACTAAAATTTCACATATGAAAAAATAGCTTTCATTATTTTAATCTTCCTCACAGGCTTAGCCATTCCTCTCATTAGCCAGTATGAGCCTCACACTTCCAGAGTCCTGTGTAAAGGCTGGCAAGCCAGACTGAGCCATACCATACCTTCCCATATTTTGTAGTCATCCTGAGGGTAGGGTCACTCTCCCTTCTCATCATTCCTTCCCTACAATAAGAAGCCCATCCCACTACACGTGCTATCATCAGAGGAAGGTCATGCGATGCATTCTGGTCTAAGTGAGCTCCTTTCATTTCTGAGATCTAAGCATCTCTGGTTCAAGGCTGAGAAGTGTGCAGCTGAGTAACTTCAGATGACAACACAAAGTCTTTGTGGGATGACTCCGCCCTCCAAAAGGGCTCTTTGGTGATAGGATGTATATAGGTTCCACGTGTTCTTCTGGATTGAACATTCAAGGGCTTTTTTCCTAGGCCTTCTAGGCATAAAAGCTAAGCCTCCAGATCAGACTGGCTCAGTAGAAGCCACAGGCCAAGGAGTTCATTTCTCTCATCATTTCCATTCTTGTTTCTCATCCCAGTTGCCTGTTCATGGGTGAATCTCCCTCTTCCCCACGAATCTCTCTTTGCAGATCTGCAGAGAGGGCTGGAACGGGCAGTAAGTGGCCAAAACTAGGTCTTGACCTCTCCACCAGTGAGAACCTGTGTAGCTGGAAGCCTCACTTGCCCCACGAGGTCAAGAACAGACAGTACTGTGCATTAGAGCACAAATTACTCTATGGGCCCCAGGTTTTTGGTAAAATAAGGGAAAAAATAATACCCACATTAAAACTTTGCAGATGTTAAATAGCATGAGAGGTGCAAAACATTCAAAATAGTGTCTGATGTGTGTTTGGTCCTTATGAACTTCAGCTTCTACAACTGTAAGAACAGGAAAATGGGACTGGATCATTCCATGAGGTCCATTTCTCTCCAATAGCTAAGACTGGGTTCTGCAAAATAGGATTTAACAGTAGCACTGTCACACAAGGCTAGGCTTTCTTCCTCCCTGTCATATGCACTCGCCTACACTCTGGACATACGCATCTTGTCCATTTAACTGAGTCATCAGGAAGCCTCAAAGGTGATAATCACCTGCTCAGTTAAAATCAAATCACTGTCTGAGAGAATCAGGAAAAGAACATGGATTTTGACCTGAGTTGGGAAGAATAAAGGTAATTTGAGTAAAACAGAGCCAAAGGTGGGGACAGGGAGAGGGTGCTGTTGACCTGGGGAGAACATGGGATGTCTGTGACTGAGGGACTCGGGGTGGGGGGGAGGGCTTTGGGGGCTGGAGAGACGAGCAGAATTCACATTGAATGATCTTAAATCCATTTGAAGATTTTATGCTATCAAGAAGCAAAGCAAGAAGAAATCTTGAAGCAGAGGACAGACCTTGCCACGTTTACTTTCCAGGGTAATCACTCTAGGATCAAGGTGTTAGAATGAGTGAGGTGGGAAGCGTCAAGGCAGTGAAGTTTGTTGGTACATAGGTGAGAGAGATGAGAACCAGGATTCACATAGGACAAGGTAAGAGTCAGTATTAGATTACAGAACCATTTTTCACATGCATGTGATGAGATCTGGAAATTGATTGCATGTAGGAGAAGGGGAATTGGAGGTCATTCTCTAACTTAGAATAATCAAGAGTAACAGCAAGTCTCATTTGTGACATGGTGGGCTTCCGATATCTAAGAGGCACTCTCTGTAAACTCTTCTGTCATCTGCACATGCCAGCCTTGTGCTATACTCTAAAGATTCAGCATGAAAGCAAGACAACAGGGTCCCTGCCTCAGTAAGGGATGCAGACAACACATGGATTCAGCAGATAAACCAATCATCACAGTTTGCGATGAACACATTGAAGGAAACAAAGGGGATGATAAGAACAATGTAAATGATAGAAAATTAAAAATTCAAGTTTGGTGTTCAATAGACACACCAATGCAAGTTTATTTGAGCAACAAAATAAATAATGTAGTATAATTACATAACCCAAGTACAAAATAAATATTGACAAATCCATACTAATATAAATAAATAATTTGGAGAGAATAAACAACTCTCCCATGGAGAAGATTTCAAATAATTTAGGAAGGTACTTTGTCTCCAAGAACGTGAAGCATACTCCCCACTTCAGTACGGGCTGCACAGAGAGATTTCCTTCTGAATATAACAGAATAGATGGAGGGAAAAAAAGTAACGTCACAATGGAGAAGCCTGAGAAACACCATTTCAGCCAGGTGACCAAGGCTAACATCATCAATGATATATATGTCGCTGGTATGTCTTCTTGATATGAGGTGATGGTAATGGCATGTTGCCTCCAAAGGCAATTGTAGTCTTTCTCCAAAGTAGAGCATCCGTGTAATGATCGGAGAAGCACCACAGGAAGCCCAAAGGAGGGACATTCTACAAAGTACCTGACCAGAATTTCTCAAAACCGTACAGCTCACCAAAAACAAGAAAAATCTGAGAAAATGTGACAGGCAAGAGGAGCCAAAGAAGACATCATGGTGAAATATAGAAGCTTTCCTTGATGTTTGTTGGTGAAGTTTGTTGGGAGGTTGGTAAGAGAGATGAGAACCAGAATTCAAAATAGCATCTGATGTGTGTTTGATCCTTATGAACTTCAGTTTCTGTGTGAAAATGAAGGGCATCCAAAATTTGAGGTTTGGTTAAAAAATAATGTTTCAATATTGGTTCATTAGTTCTGTCAAATGCATCACACAAATGTAAGATATTAACAACAGGGGAAACTGAACAATGGGGGTCCTTCTTTGAGAAGAATTCTCTCCTCTGTGTCATCATGCCTTTCTGGGTATCCCTGTGATGAGATCTGTATTTCCTTTGCAAGCAGAAAACTTTTCCCATGTTACTTTCGGGAGCCATGTTCAGTATGGGGCCATAAATCTGAAAGTTCACTACAGACTCATGCCAAAGTCATGGAAACATTTAAAACAAACCAGAGTTCAGATGGAAAACTTCCTGGTATAGAAGCATCCTCGTTTCTCATTCAATTTGAACATTTTTTTAAGTAATAGGAAAGTGTCTGGCAGTTATATTTAAGGTTGAGTTCACTACACAATCAAATTTTAGAACAAAAATGACATAACACATTCAACACTCCATTATCTACTCTCAGATAACCCCAACATCTTTCATATGGAATGCATTTTTCATTTTTGCCATAAGATTCTTCATCACAATTATACTTGGCTTTGAATAAGGTTTCAATTAGTTTACAGCAGAAGATAGTGGTAGTGCCAAAATGCTCCTTCCTGCAAACCTCTTTAGAATACTATAAGGTCATTGAAAAACAAAACAGTTTTTCAGACCTTCAACAGCAGCAGTAAAAGAAATTGTCTTGCCTTCTGCAAATCTTGGCATAACTCTCCCTCATAATTCATATAGCAGAGAAAACATCTGTAAATGCACCGTCAGATCAGTAGGCTCTCCATCTTCACTTGTTCATTATCAGAACCCACCCTCTCCATAAACATTCTCTCCAGAGTAATTAGCAGTGTGGACTCTAGAAAAAGACTAGCTGAGTTCTCATCCTCATTCTCAACTTAAATGCTGTATGACCTTGGGAGAAGTTATCTTCTCTTTACCTCATTCTTCAAATATGGAAAGTGTAATTTTTCTAGGAATTAAAAAAAAAAGCAACAGGAATTCTGGCTTCCAGCTATGATGGAAGATCTCATGTGAGGCCAAACCTCTCACTGGGAACAAATACAAATTTCAGGCACTATAAAATACAAAAACAAATAAACAACAAAACGGCTGCTTGATGGTGCTGGAAAACAGTTAAAACCTGTACACTTTCAGGGGCCAATGTGGCAGAGAAGGGAAACACTGAGGTGAGCAGGTCCTGCTTTTCTGCTTTTTTACTTTCCTAAAAAGCAATTCTCTTGAGGTATAAACTACATATAACAAAAGGCAGAGATAGTAAATGGACATTTGAGGAGTTCTGATGAACGTGCACAGATCCCATGATGACACAGAGCACTTTGATCTTTGCACCTTTGCTGTCAGCCCCAACCAACCCACATTGGCCCCAGGCAATCGTGGATCTGATTTCCACCGCCGTAACTTAATCTTGGCTATTATAGAACGTCATATAAATGAAATCATCAGTATGTAACATTGTATCTGGCTTCCTTCGCTAGGTATATCTTTCATTTTAAGATTCATCCATTATTTGGGGGTTAACAATTTAATTCATTCCTCTTGGTATGCTTCATGTGTTTGGAAGGCCTGTTATCAGGGAATACACCTGTAGGATCATTGTACCTGCTTCACAAATTAACCTTCTTATTAGTATCACAGCATTTGTCTTGAAATCTATTTTTCTGTTATTAATAGGGCTACATGAGCTTTCTGAGCTTATTCTTTGCATACTATGTCTCTTTCTACCCTTTCACTTTGAACTTGGAAGTGTATTTCTTTGTATACAACTTGGAGTTGTATTTTGCTTTACACTTTTTCCAATTTAAAAGTCTCTATCTTTTAATGAGTGTTTAAGTCATTTACGTTTAATGTATTTATCAAAATGGTTGGACTTACACCTATCATTTTGTTTTATTTCTTATCAGTTCTTTTTTAATTTTTTGTTTTTTATTTTACAAATAAATTTTTCTATTTTTATCTATCTTTTCTGCTGATTAATTTCTTTCTATACTTTTTAAAGCCCTTAATGCCTTTATGCCCTTAATTTTTCATAGTCACCCTTGAATTAATATTAAATTATTTATACACATTGTAAGAACCTACAAGAATATAATTCCATTCATGTTCTGTCTTGTTTTGTATGCTATTATCTCAAGTATTTTATTTTCATGTGTTATTAAACAAAAATACATTTTTTTATTAAATCATCACTGTGTACATTAATGCAGTTATGGGGCACAATGTGCTGGTTTTATATACAATTTGAAATATTTTCATCATGTTTTTGTTTTTACTTCAACAGTCAATTGACTTTTAGAGAATTTGTGAAAAAGAGAGGAAAAATATTCTTTAAAATTACTCTAATATATTTACTATGTCCAGTACCATTTATTCCTTTGTGAAGATCAGAGTTTTCACATAGCAACATGTCTTGTTTTCTGCATTAGTTCTTAAGTATTTTGTGGGTTTTTAAAATATTATTGCAAATGAGCCTTTTAAAATTAACTTTGCAAATATTTGCTACTGCTGCATGGGGTATTATTGATTGTTAATATTAACAGTAAACTTGTTAAATTCACTTATTAATTCTAATATTTTGTCTGCAGATTATCTTGGATTTTCTTCAGCACAATCATGCTGAATAATAATGGCTTTATTTTCCCTTCCAAATGCTATGACTTGTATCTCTTTCCTTGCCTTATTGCACTCAGAGAAATTACAGTACAGTGCTGAATAAAGGCATTGTGAGTGAATATCCCTGCTTCTTTCTTGGTCTCTTTGAGAAAGATCTCAACATTTGATCATTAGATATTGGATGAGATTCTTGAAGATACTCTATCAGATAAAAGAAGATTTTTCCCATTTTTAGTTTGTTAAAAAAACTAAAAATTTTGTTAAGACTTTTCTTTTTATTCAATTAAAATCATAACTATAACATACTCAAGTTAGTTTAGCATTTCTAATCTAATTAATCACAATTTTAGAAAGAGAGAAATTTATGTGTGTTTTTGGTTTCATAATAGTTATCATAGCTGTTATACAAAATCAATTATATTGTCAAAGAATTGCAGACCAATCTCTCTCATGACGACAAAAGTTTGTATGCAATGTCCACCCTGTATTAGCAAATTGAATCCAATATTATATTAATATATCACAATCAAATGAGATTAGTTCCAAAAATATGTTTGGTTTAACATCTGAAAATCAGGTAATGAAATTCATCACATTAAAAAGAAAAAAGAGGTGGCAGCCATTGCTCAGTGGGTAGGGCACTGGCCATATGCACCAGAGTTGGTGGGTTTGAACCCAGTCCAGGCCTGCTAAAAAAAAAATAGCTGGGCATTGTGGCAGGTGCCTGTAGTCTCAGCTACTCAGGAGGCTGAGGCAAGAGAATCATTTGAGCCCAAGAGTTTGAGGTTGCTGTGAGCTATGTGAGCTATGACACCATGGCACTCTACCCAGGGCAACAAAGTGAGACTCTGTCTCAATTAAAAAAATAAATCATGTGGTTATCTCAAAAGGCAAAAGTGAAAAGTGCTAATTCAACACATAAAACACACAGAATGTACGCACTAAAACTGACAGTGTATTGTAGATTTCAAACAAAGAGGATATGCCATATCCATTGTTTAGAAGAGTAAGTGTAAAGATGTCAACTTGCCAAAACCAATTTGCATATTTAATGCAATATTAATCAAAATCTCACTGAGTTTATTTATTTTTATTGATACATAAAGGATATACATTTGGGGGGGTAGATGTAGTAATTTGGTAACTTCATATAATGTAAATATCAAATCAGGGTAAGTGGAATCACCATCACCTTAAATACTTACCTCTCAATACACTAGAAACATCTGAATTATTCTTTTCTAGATATTTTGAACTGTATAGTAGATTATTGTTAACTACAGTTATCCTACTGATCTCCTGAACATAAGGTCTTATTTCTTGTCTCTAGCCATATGTTTATATGCATTACACAACCTCTCTTTACCTCTCCCTCTCCCTGCCATCCCAGCATTTTGCATGCCCTCTACTCGAGTCCTCACTTTGCCATCATAAGGTCCACATACCTGGGAGAACATGTAATATTGTTCTTTCTATGCCTGGCTTAACATAATGCTTTCCACTTTCATTCAGATCACTACAAATGACAGAATTTCAGTCTTCTTATGGCTAACTAGTATTCCATTGTGTTTATAAGGTCTGACAATTAAGTTCACAAACTCATCCTAGAAAAAAGTGCTACATGCCTCATTGCTGAATATCACTAACATCAGCTCCAAAACACTCCCATTGGGAAGCCATGCACCAACACCAGAGCCTAGTGCACTCTTCAAAGTAATTTTGGAACTCTTTTGCTGAAACGGCCATCAGACCTGTTGGCATATGGCACACAAAAGCATACAACACTAATGAAAGCCACTTAGCAAGACACCACCACACATCAACACAAACACAGATGTGAAACACTGATGATATACCAAGATTATGTAACCTTATGGAGTTGTTTGTACAGTGCTACAAACATTAGCACATAGAGACAAGTTTGAAAATTTAATTGTCAGACCTACATATGATGGATGACAGCTCTGATGGCATTCTGGAAAAAGAGTTCCAAAATTGCTTTGAAGAGTTAACTAGGCACTGGCATCAGCACATACCTTCTCAAGAGGAATACTTCAAAGGTGACCATGATGATATTCAGCAATGAGATGTTTAGCAATTCTTCTAGGATGAGTTTGTGAACTTAATTGTCAGACTGTGTATACACCACATTTTCTTTATCTATGCATTCATTAACATACTTAGGTTGATTCCATATTCTTAGCTATTGTGAATAGTGCTGCAAGAATCAGGAAGGTTTCATAACTTTGGTATATCAGCATCTCACAATTGTTTTTTTGTTTTTTTGTTTTTTTGCAGTTTCTGGCTGGGGCTGGGTTTGAACCTGCCACCTCTGGCTTATGGGGCCAGCACCCTACTCCTTTGAGACATAGACACCGCCCTCACAATTGTTTTTATGTGTGTGGCAGTGTCTTGCTGAGTGACCATCATTATTGTTGCATAATTTTGTGTGTCATCGGAAGAGTGTCAGAGTTTGAATTAGGACAATGAACAAACTATAAATTTCTTGTTAATCTTGGCAAGAGTGGGAGTGAAATCACTCCAACATGTAGTCTAAGTTGATAGGGATAATGCCATGAAGGAAATGGCAGTGTACAAATCATTGAAATGTTTTTACAAAGCAAGAGCGGTCAGGGGACCCAGTAATGAGCAGAACCGCTGAAAACATTGCAAAAATTAATCAAACTGTGAGTCAAAATTGTCAGCTGACTATGAAAATCACTAGCCGGGCGTTGTGGCGGGTGCCTGTAGTCCCAGCTACCTGGGAGGCTGAGGCAGAAGAATCGCCTAAGCCCAGGATTTGGAAGTTGCTGGAGCGACTCCACTGCACTCTACCGAGGGCGAAAAAGTGAGACTCTGTCTCTACAAAAAAAAAAAAAAAAAGAAAAAGAAAAAGAAAAGGAAAATCACAGCGAACCAAGTAAACATTAATAGAAGGGCCAGGCATGGTGGCTCACACCTGTAATCCTAGCACTCTGGGAGACTGAGGCAGGTGGATTGCCAGAGCAAGAGTGAGACCCTGATCTCCAAAAAAAAGGTAGCCAGGTGTTGTGGTGGGCACCTGTAGTCACAGCTATTCAGGAGGCTGAGGCAAGACAATCACTTGAGTCCAAGAGTTTGAGGTTGCTGTGAGCTATGACTTCACAGCATTCCATGAAGGGAGACAAAGCGAGACTCTGTATCAAAAATAAAATAAAATAAAAACATTAATAGAGAAACAGGAAAATCTTAACTGAAAATCTTGGCATGAGAAAGGTGTGTCCCAAAAATGGTCCCAAAGGAGGTCACAAATGAACAAAGGCTAAGGAGAGCTGAAGTTTGCCAAGACCTTTTGGAGAGGCAGGATGACGTTTGGGCCGTGTTTTCCCTGGTGATGAAACATGGGTGTACCAATATGACCCTGAAACAAAGTGTCAGTGTGCATAATCAATGTCAGTCAATTCTCCACTACCAAAAAAAGTCCAAATCAAGAGTAAAAACAGTGTTGCTAACCATTTTTGGTATCAGAGGGGTTGATCATTAAGAATGTGTACCACCTGGACACACAGTTAACCGAGTTTACTATATGTAAGTGTGAAAAGGATGTGTGAAAAAGTTAGATGAAAACAAACTGAATTTTTTGCTAACTCGTGGCTCTTGTATAGAGTGACCAGATGTCCCGCTTTTGGCGGGACAGTCCCACTTTTGAACAATTTGTCCCCTGTTCTGCAGTGTTTTTAAAAAGTCCTGATTTTTGGAAAGAATGCACAAACAGCCAGGAGAACAGGAAGGGAATATACGGTTTTCAGCTGCCATGTGGCTATTTCGCCAGAATATGAGTTTTATTTTATTTTTGTTAATTTTATAATGTTAAACTGTAATAATGGCAAATAATTGTTGAGAAGTGATTATGGAGAACTGCTTATCAAAGTTTGCATTGTTGTCAGGCCCCGCCCCCGCCCCGCCCCTGCCCCGCCCCCACCCTGCGACCCCCCCACCACCATGTTGTCCCGCCTTACAAATGTTAAAATCTGGTCACCCTACTCTTGCATCATGACAATGCCCCAGCTCACACAACACTGTCTATAAGGGAGTTTTTAGCCAATAAATAACTGTATTGGGACACTCTTCCTTCTCAACTGATCTGGCCCCCAGTGACTTTTTTCTGTACCTGCAGATAAAGGAAATGTTGAAAGGAAGACATTGAAAGTGATGACATTCAGGACAACAACAGTAATACAATGACAGCTCTGATGGCCATTCCAGAGAAAGAGTTTCAAGTGTAGACTGGTATGAGTGCAAAAGCTTCCCAAGGGGAATACTTCAAAGGTGACCATAATGATATTCAACAATGAAGTGTGTAGCAATTTTTCTAGGATGAGTTCACAAACTTAATTGTTAGACCTCATATGTTGTACTTTTACTTTTAGTTTTTCTTCTAGTAAGATAGTGGCTGAATTAATTTACAACCCCAAAAGCAGTGTACGAGAGTTCGTCTTTCTCCATAGTCTTGTCAGTACCCATTATTCCTTCCCTTTTTGATAAAAAGTCATTTTCTCATTGTAATTTTGATTTGCATTTCTCTGATGATTACTGATAGTGAAACGTCTATTTAGATCTTTTTCCTCCTTTTTTAAAAATTGGATTATTTGGTTTTTTTACTGTGGAGTTTTTCGAGTTGCTTATGTATTCTGGTTATTAATTACTTGTCAGATGAACAGATTGCAAATATTTTCTCCCGTTCTGGGGATTGTCTCTTCACTTTGGTGATTGTGTCCTTTGCTGTGCAAATGTTTCTAACTTAATGTAATTCCATTTGCCCATTTTTTTCTCTCATTGCTTGTGCTTTTGAGACCTTAGACAAAAAGTCCTCCCCACCCAGACCAATATCTTGGAGCATTTCCCTCCAGCATTTTCATCTACTCATTTTTAGTTTCAGATCTTACATTAACTCTTTAATCCATTATTTTTGGGTTTGTTTCTGATGTTTTAATTGGATAATTGACTCCATTTACATTTAGTGTTATTATTGGTAAGAACTTATTACTGCCATTTTTTGCTTATTCTCAGTGGTTGTGTAACTCCTCTCTTCTTCCTTTTCTTACTGTTTTTCTTTGTTGTTAAGTTTTTTTTTTCTGATCATATGTTTCAATTCACTGGTTTTTGATTTAAGTGAATCCACTAAGTTTTTGTATCATAATTATCTGATATAACAAGTTATTGTAAAGAGATGACAGCTTATATTAGATCACAATGAAAAATAGGAAAACAAAAACTAAAAGAAATATCTACACTTTAACTTCCTCTGCCTCTCCACATTTTTACATTTTTGTCTCAATTTACAAACTTTAATATTTATGTCTCTTAAGAGGTTTCTTTAGTTACTATTGATTTTAACAGATTTATTATATTTTAGGCTTCATACTAGAGTTCTGAGTACATTTTACCCTATAGTTACAGTATTAGAGTATTTTTCATTTCTGTGTACTTAATCTTACCCACAGGTTTTATACATTTATTCAAATGTTTTCTTTTTACACATTAGTGTTTTTTTCTTTCAGAATAAAGAACTTCTTTTGGCATTTCTTGTAAAATGGGTCTGGTAGAGGTGCATTCTCTCAGCTTTTGTTTGTCTGGGAGGCTTTAGCTCTCATTCATATTGAAGGATAGCTTTGCTGAATATAGCATTTTTTTGATGGCAGGTATTTTTTGTTTGTTTCATCAGCATTTTGAAATTATCATCTCACTCCCTTCTGGCTGGTGTGGTTTTCATTGGTTTTATTGCCAAATGAATTGGAGCTCCTTTATATGTTATTTTCTCCTTTTCTCTTGCTGCTTTGAGGATTTTCTCTTTGTTCTTGGGTTTTGGGGGTCTGATTATTATATTCCTTAGGATAGCCTTATTTTGGGTTGAATATCTTTGATATTCTTTGACCTTCCTATACCTAAATATTTATCTTTCTCAAATTTTGAAAAGTTTTCTGCTACCATTTCTTTTAACAAGCTTTCTACCCCTTGTTCTTGCTCAACTCTCTCCTTAACACCAATAATTCTTAGATTTGGCCTTTTGGGGTAATTTTCTATATCTTGTAGGAATCTTAATTTCTTGTCATTCTTTTTCCTCCTCTCTCTGAGTATGTTTAAATATCCTCTCTTCCAGCTTGCTGGTTCTTTTCTGTCTTTGATCCAGTCTGTTGTGAGAGCCTCAAATGTATTATATCTCTCAGTTCCAAGAGTTCTGCTTGATTTTTTTTATTATTTCAATCTCTTTATTATATTTCTCTAATAAATTTGTTTTATTAGAATTGTTTTTCTGTGTTAGTTTGATGTTTTACAGAATTTTCTGTTTTACAGAATTGTTTTTCTGTGTTAGTTTGATGTTCACTGAGTTTTCTTAACTCTGTCATTCTGAACTCTTTCTCAGAGAGCTCACATATTACCATCTCACTGGGGTCAGTTACTGGTGCCTTGCTTTGTCCACTCCGGGAAGTCAGGTATCCCTTTTCCTCTTTTCTTGTTGCTTTTTATTTGCTTGTCTTTGTGGATTTATGTCTTTGTCTTTGCATTGAAGGATTAGTTTATATTCAAGCCTTCTCTGCTTGGCTTGTTTCCTCTTCCATTGGGTATGTTTGCTCAGGAATTCCTTGTAATTTATGTGTTGAATTTCTTTTTTTATTTTTTTCGCTTTTTTTCTTTTTTTTGCTACCTACTTTTTGGCATTAGGTGATGGCTGAAGCCCATTTTCACCTGAGCTATAGTATAAGATTGGAAGGCCTGTGCCAGAAGAGGTCCTAACAGCATGGGAAGGCCGGCTAAGAGGGTGTGCCCAGAGGAACTGTGGGACATACCACCTATGACATGGTCCAGCTGAACAGCCACTTCCATTTGGCAGCCCCTTTGGCTGAGTTTCACAGCAGAGTTTCCAGGGCCATGGATGGTAGTCCAGCCTCCTTCTTTTGTTTCTATCTGACCTCATAGAGATCTCTCCCTTCAGGCACTCATACTACTTCTTATGAGTCAAGGCAGGGACAGATACCCTGCCAGTGAACTCAAGATGGTGGGGGAACTAGTTATCTACCTCTGCCTCACTTTTTATAGTGTAGAAACTGTGAATAGGGGGGAAATTTTCCATGTTCTTGGTGCAGGCAGATTGGAGGGAGAGGCATTGTTAGTATGGAAGTTTGACTCTCTTACCATCTGCTCAGAGTTTTTTCAATTCTCTGCAGTCCCAAGGAACTGCTACCTTCTCAGATCTGAGTTCCGAGATATAGCTGATGATAATCTTGGGGCTGTTTTTGATTTTCTGTTCAGGGAAGTGAAGCCAGCTTGCTTCTACATTGCTATTTTGAAATTAGTACTAGTTTACTGTTTTGTGTAGAAATTGAACATGGGTTATTAAAATATATATGAATGCATAAATGATTGAGCATAGTTAATCTTTAAAAAGAGCAACAAAGTTAGAAATGTACACTGCTAGGTGTGAAGATTTTGCAGGGGTTTTTTTTCTTTTGGCCAGGGCTGGGTTTGAACCCACCACTTCCGGTATATGGGGTCAGTGCCCTACTCCTTTGAGCCAAAGACACTGCCCAACCAGGTGCGAAGATTTATAAACTATAATAATAAAGGCAGTGTGGAATTGGGGCAATTATACAAAATAGATTAATGAACTAGATTAGAAAGTACAGGACAAGATTAAATGCACATATGATTACTTGCTTTATGACAAAGATGGCACAAAGCAGCTGAGCTCCTGCTCAGCAAAGAGTGTTTATTTGGCCCTTCCTTCTCCCATCAGGCAATAAGGAGAAAGACTGAACTATTTGTGGCACAGAAGATCTTATATTGTACTTCAAACAGACCTAAAGTTGACATGGAAAGACTGATAGGAGGACAAATAGGACTGAACAATTTCATCTTTGCCCATGTGAGAGGACACAGAAAAGAAGTGGCTGTGTGTAAATCTGAAGATTCACTTGGTATCAGCATTACAGACTTTTATAAAGAGAATTAAAGATGGTGACATTATTCACTCGGTCCAAAACATTCATGTGGGAGATCATATTGAATGTGAGAGTATTGTTGGTTGGCATCACTATGCTGTTGCTATGAAGTTAAAGGAATTGGAAAAAGGTGAACAGTTTACCATGAAGTTAATAGAACCTAAGAAGGGATTTGAAATAGAGCTGAGGCCAAAAGCTGGAAAGTCATTAGCAGAAAAGTTACCAGAAGGAGGAAAATTTACTAGAGAGAAACTCTTCACCTGAGGTCAAAAGGACCTGTAAACATAGAAGAAATGCCTTCTGGAGCCAAAGCAAAGGCAATTGAAAGGATTGATGACGTTCTTGAACTGTACATGGGAATTTGAGATGCTGACTTAGCTACCGAAATGTTTGAATCTGGAAAGGACAAAAGTACTTCAGAAAAACTTGGCACAGAACCCAACAAAATTCTTGGAGACTCTGTATTCCCAGAAGATGTTGTCGTTTCTGTTTGAAAGGTCATTGGTGATGCCAGACAACGATGACTATGGTGACCGCCCTCTGAAGAAATGAACCATTCTTATTTTTAAGAAAGCCCCATGAGATCTACTTTTGGGCACAATGATTAATATAATTAAGCTCTGGTTTAAATGTATGTGTATGGAGTTCAGTCTTTGAAATGTAATTTTGATTTCTGGGTACTTTTTAATGGAGTTCTTTTGTAGTATTCTTAAAATAAATCTCCTAAAATATGAGCAATTTTAATATTCATTCAGAAGATTTTTTAAAGTTTTAAGAAGTATTTCTAGAGAGATGACTCTGCTCCCCATTAACTCCCATGCTTCAATTTCCAGATATGAGTAGTTCTGTTGATAAATCTTCCAGTAATGAATATTAGAATTGGAACGATGATTTACCTCATGGCATCTTCATTTTGTTATACTGGTTTGAACAGGAAATGTTCAGGAGATAAAAATGTGAACTATGCTTCCCACAGGTCTAGAAGCATTGTTTCTATCCCCTGAGTAAGGGGAGGAAGATTCTGACTGTCTGTTGATTTCTGCAGCCCTTAAGCCCACATTATAAAATAAAGATTGAGTGATTTTTTTTAAAAAAAGAGTGTTTATTTGCTCAGATATCTGTATGTAAAGACATCAAAACTTGATCTTACTTTCCTTTGTAATAATTAAATCCAGATGAGTTATGGATAAACCAATATTCAATTTAATCAAATACATGTAGCACTAATAGGCAAAGACTTCTTGAATAAGGCACAAAAAAAGTGCTATTCATAACAGAAAAAGATAATGAAACTGCATTAAAATTAAGAACTTCTGTTTATCATAAAATATAAAGTAAAAAGATAAGCCTGATTGAAAGATAATATTTATAGTACATATATTTGAAAATAATTTACTTTCATAACATGATGAATATCCAAAAATTAATAAGAAAAGACCTGCTCAGCACCTGTAGCTCAGCGGTTAGGGCACCGGCCACGTACCCTGGGGCTGGTGAGTTCAAACCTGTCTGGACCTGCTAAACAACAATGACAACTACAACAAAAAAATAAAGCCAAGCATTGTGAAGGGTGCCTGTAGTCCCAGCTACTTGGGAGGTGGAGGCAAAAGAATCGCTAAAGCCCAAGAGTTTGAGATTGCTATGAGCTGTGATGGCACAGCACTCTACCAAGGGCAACATGACTGTCTCAAAAAACAAAAATGAAAAGGAAAAGAAAAGAAAATCCAAAATGAATAAAAGGGAAGAGGGAGGAATTTTGAACAGACATTAGCATTACAATATTGGAATGGCCGATAAGCACACGAAAAAAATGCTCATTGTTATTTGACACCAGGGAAATTCAAATTATTAGTAAAACCATGATGAGATACCATGGTGCATCTGCCAAAATGGCTATTCCACCAGAATGTCTGTAATGAAAATGTAGAAACTTCTTACTGTTGGTGATGATGTAGAACAACTGGAATTCTCACACACTTGAAGGGAATATAAATCACAACCATTTGGAAAATCGTTTGGCAATAGCCATTACATTTGTATGACCCAGAAATTCCACTCCTAGGAATAGACTCAACATAAATTTATATGATGTATAAACTCAAAGACTTATGTAAAAACATTCATAGCAGCCTTATTTGTAGGAGCCCAAAATTGGAAACAATTTATTGTCTGCTAATAGAAGAACAGATAAAATAAAATGTGATATATCTGTACTGTAGAATAAGACAACTATTGTCATCTGAAATATAGATTTCATAAACATTATGAGTGATCTAATCTGGAAAAATAATGCATACTATATGATGGCATTCATAAAAATTTTGAAAACTAGCAAAATTAATCTATAGTAATAGATGTTAGAATAGTGGTTATCTTTGTCCATAAGGTAATAAAAGGAAGCAGCATAAAAGAGGCTTCTAGGATGCTGATAATATGATAATATTCTTGTGTTTCATGGGTATGTTTAACTTGTAAAAACTCATCAGGCTGCACACTTCTGATTTTTGCATTTCTATATACTAATTTCAATAAAAAATTTAAATCACAAGTCACCAGATTTCAATTATGAAAAATAAATAAGATTTGCAAAATTGTGGTGACTTTTATATTCTCACATATTACCAGGAACAGTATAAGTTTCTGTGATTTTGTGTGTGTGTGATGAGTTATCATTATATTGTCCAGGCTGGTCTCAAACTCCTAAGCTCAATCAATTGTCCTGCCTCAGCCTCCCAAATAGTTGAAATTATAGGTGCACAACAGCATAGCTGGCTTAAATTTCTATGATTTCTGAAATATAATTTTGTAATTAAGCAAAATCAAATCCTAGTTCAGGGTCTACTATATCCTAGTTATTAGACTGTGTGCTTTAATTTTTTATTACATTTTATCATCACAAGTATTCATAAGGAATTGTAAGTAGAAGAACTGAAATTCTCACCCAGCACTGCTGTAGCTGGAAATCCCTCTGACAGAGTAACTATACTCGTCAAAGCGTCCCAGGAAGAATGAGGGAGCAGCAAGCTGTCAATATGAGAAAAGAACTGGATGCAAGAAGACCTACATTTGTGCTCTTTTTACAGTATAGAAAATTGAAAATATAAACATCCAATAAAATGTATGTTTCAATAAATGATGTTTCTTGTAAAATAGTATGCAGATACTATGCAGCCTTTTAAAAAGGTGATTCTGATTCTTATACAAGTTGGCTCTTAGAGATCTGTGTAAGAGACACTGTTGAATGAATAAATTTTTCAGCAACACAGAAAATGCTTAGAATATTCAGTGAAAGGCAAAACATATTTTACTGAAACCATTAACTAAGAAAAAGTTGTGTATGTGTGTGTATGTGAAAACATGGCAGAGAAATCCCCATACATGGAACAGGGTGATATATTGTGACAGCAGGGACTTGGGAAAATTTTCTTAATTATTTTCTTTTTCTATTTTTACTGTTAAAATGATAACTGTGCAGTATGTTAAAATGTAAAACTAAGAAACCAAGTGGTAGGCAAGAATGAGCAACTCAGTTTATCAGGGGTCACGCGGTTCTTTCCGGGACATTTAATTTAATGGGGGTATACTGGGGATAATAGAATCATAAATGTCTTAAAATAAAAGAATCTTTGGGAGAACCAGAAATAGTAAGTGGTTCTTCCAAGGTTTCCTGGTGGATTGCAGCAATCAGGACTAGCTATTTTTTTTCCAGAATTTTAGAGGTACACATGTTTTGTTTACATCCTTTGTTTTTGTGCACACTGATTCAAATAAGGGAGCCCTTCCCCGGATAGTGAGCCCTGTGCTCAGGAGGTGTAAATTCACTCAAACCCTCCAGCCTCCTCTCCCAGCTTGATTTTCATTAAGATTTACTTCCATATGGGTACTTAAGTGTTGATCAATTAGTTCCAATTTGATTTGACTACAGTTAAATGGATTTAAAAATTGAACAGTTTAACAATAATGATAAAGGAAAATAAAAGCAAAGCCAGCAACTATCAACAAAAGCAGAACTTGACCAGGGTTACATCATAGAACTGATAATTCACCTTCAGGTAATATAAGTAAGTCATACTTAGCCAGCGCACATTGATTTTATAACTATGTTATATTTATATGAAGACTTTTCTGGTATTTTTGACATTCTGAATTTTCCGCCATGTATGCCTGCATTGTTTAAGAGGACTCTGACAAAATAATGCCATGATTTGTTCAAATGTATAATTTAGTGTCTATCTGATTCTTCAAGTCCAGAGAATGTTTACTAGGCATACTCTTTTTCCTCATGTTTGCCATTACTAGTTTTATTTTTTTAAACTTAAATGCAAGGCATCATTTTATCAGAGTCATCAGCAAAATTATTTCTACTTGCTTTGGTTCCTGGCTGTATAAGAAAAAAAAAAAAAAAAACACTCCTCCCTGTCTGCAATTATCTTTAATGAGAATAGGAGATGCTGAAAAATACTCTGAATGTATTAAAGACATCATTTTAATTTGTAGTAACAGTTACCCTTTGCTGGATTAAAAAGAAATCTAGGAGAACCCTCGTTAGAAAAGCAGTGGACATACTAAAAAGAAATTTTCTGGGTGTTTTTAAAAGGGTGATTAAAAGTTAGATTTCCATGCTCTGTGCCAGTGGGCATAGAGGGAGGAGGGCAGGCTCAGGGCGTACAGTGGCTAGACAGACCATTAAATTGGTATTAAACACTTTTCCATATGAAGGAAGTATCCTCCTGCCAAAAGCCAGGAGCTGAGAGATCAATTTCCATGCAAATGCTGCAGTGAGAGAGCAGGGTAAACTTGGAAAGATTAAGAGGTCACGGGGGTGAGGACCCAGGACGCTGAGCGTGTCTGGCTTCACTTCCTTGCAGACTCCTGGAACTTGGCACAAAGCAGAAGGATGAAGGGCCTCTATAAACACACAACCTGACTATTTTTTTCCATAGAATTAACTCAACTAGAAATATACTACAAAAATAGAACAAAGCTGGCTTCCATCACTTTCCACCGCACCAGCCCATAAAGGATTTCTTGTACCTTGTCCAAAGCAAAGTGGAGGAATGACAGCACAGGGCCAGCCTTCTCAGCGGTGGTTTCCTCTGCTGACCACTGCCTGACCTCCTTCCAGAGTGGTGCTGCAACAAAGACCCCATTGAGTGAAATGCAGTCCATATGGAGCAGGAGAGTCTCCCAGACTGACTTCCTCCACTAAAATCCTCAAAGTAATTCATTTGCAAAATCTTCCTAATAAGTACCACGTGGATTCCTGGATACCCTTGGGATCTTAGCAAGAATTTCCTTGTGCTGCTCAGACCCAGACCTATCTTAACTAACCCTAGCATTGCCCTGAATAAAGACAGTTATGAACATAACAGCAATGGTATTTCATCTGAAATGAAGACTTATGAATATTCAGAACAAATATTGGTCCCCAGCCCCTTTCACGTTTATACTTCTGGTAAATGCATTATGTTTGGTGTAAAAAGTATAGGCTTGGAATCAAACAGACTTGCATAATTCTCATAGATTATTGGATGGTGACCGTAAACAAGTTATGTAAACTCTTTCTGTCTCAGGTTCTTTATTAGAAGAATGAGACTTAACACCAGCTATTTGTTAAGAAAATGAACTGGGAGAAATAAGTCTACATTCTGGCACGTGAGAATTCAATAACTCTGAACTTCCTTCTCTTCTCCTACACAGAATCTGACCTGGATTTAATGTTGAGTGTCCGGTATATCCAGAAATGAGAAAGTGGTATCATTTGGGAATTATAAATAAGGGTCTGAAACTGTGCCCCTAAATTCCTTCCAGAATAGCATTATATCAGTGAAACATCTTTGGTCTGAGGCTACATGATCAACCTCAAAATGTTTTTGTTTCAGGTTCTTTAAAGATTCAGCCGGAAGTGGAGAGTGCTTTGTGGGAAGGTGAGCTCAAAAAAGCCAAAGTAAAACCATGATGTGTTGAACAGGGAAATATTTCGAAGAGAGAGATACTAGTGGTATCATAAAATAAATGACTTCCCCACATTCTGCACAGAGCACAGCTTTTCACATTGAACTCCACCCAGACCTGTTGTCTTCTCACAAAAGGCAGAGTGGTTTTATAGCCACATAAAATCCCTGCTGTCGCCAGAGCTCAGCTCAAAGGGAGACAAAATGTGAATTAGAGAGCACACAGACCAGAGCAGAGGCGCGCTGAGGTGGAAAATGCCTGTCTGTGGCAAACAGGTACATAGCAATTATTCTGAAGAGGGCACAAAGCAAACCTGCGGTTTGCAGAAATCAATCAAGTTCCCAGCTTAAAAAAAAGATGGTGTCTAGAGATAAAGAGATAAAGAAACAGTTGTGAAGAGTCTGCATTTTATGAGAATAAATCTTGGGCTACTGACAACAGAGAAAGTCATTTTTGTTGTTTGTTTATTTTCAAATGCACGAAGATTACCTTCCAAAGACAATAGGAAGGAGAATGTCAGGAAACAAAGGACATTCCATAGATAAGAAGAAATACAAAGACTTCGGAAGGAGGGGACTCAGTCTGGGCCAAAACAAAAACATTTCTCTCAGCCACATCTGGATTAAGAAATTGCCAATTCCCTAAGGAAAATGGGTTGAGAGCTAATAGCAGAACTGAATTTGATGTTATTTGTAGTAAGTTGAAAATGTATGCTGTAATTATAACAACTCTTCAAACAAACTATGTATATAGTACAATTCATAATGAAGGAGCTATTATTTTCACCTTAGTTTTATGGTATTCTGATGCAAAGAACTCCTTCAGGAATTGCTTAAGATCTTTAGCTGAAGCCAGTAAGCATAAGAAATCATATAAGACAGAGTCCTTATGTTGGGAGCTGGAGACAGACCCTCAGACACACCAAGCTTGCACCGTGGGAATGTAAGCTGTACTTCCTCAAAGCCTCAAAATATTCCCCCAGATATAGACCCGTCTTGAGTGCATTATTTTAAGGGGGAAAAAAAATCACTCATTTTAAAAACTATATTCCAGAATCTTTCCATGCATACATTTAGATCAATAAAATCAGCAATAGCAATGTAACAAAATTTAAAGGTGAAGACTAAAAGACTGTGGGAGCTGTGAGAATGTTAACGACCATGAGTCTATCGGCATCATCTGAAAATGAAATACGTGATTAGAAAAAATGACTTTCACCATTGTTCTAAGGATGGCGAAGGGATTAGGAGATCCTCTGCACTGTTCCTAACTATAAACAGGAATCTTTTATTCCTTCATTTAACCACCATTTTAGCAAGCTTGTGGCATTTGGTTAGCCAGCCCCTGCTTATTGCTGGTGAATTTTTGTTGTTATAACACATAGACATTCACTTTATTGTGTTATGGGACAATTTTTTTTATCTTTTTTTAGATTTGTTACATCATTTTATCTTGGAACTCACAGTTTTGTTTTGTTTTGTTTTTTAATTTTTGGCATATTTGGCAATGGCTTGAGCCATGTGTGTTGAGTTCTCTGCTTAGCTAAACTCTCCTACCCTCTACATCAATGAGAGCGCTGGATGCTATGCATTAGCCAAAAGTAGTGAGCTGGGGCCACCATGAGTTGGTACCCATGAGGGAGGCCAACCAGGTAGGGATGGTCTCTGAATAAGAACTCAGTAAATTCCAAGTGAACAAAAGGAAATTAATTGGCTTTCCCAGGCTTGGATGTAGCCCATGTATCCTGTATTGCAATTTTGCATGAGGTTGCTTAGTGAACTGAGGAGACAACATCTCTTGACAGGCCACACATTCCTTATAATAAAATATATTCAGAGCAAATCTGATTTTAATTCCAATATTCCATGTCCAGAGTATATAGTCTGTGTTTCTGGTTATGAGCACAAGCTGCCCAAGATATAAACAGCAACAAACAAAACAAAACAAAAAAATGACAATGAAAATCAAAATGGTAACCACCTCCCCTAACTTTCCCAAACTTATGAGACCAACTGTCCAAACTTTTATTTAAGAAAATTAATGAATGGCAATAATATTATAGTCATAGCATATTTTTAAGTACTTGTTTATAGTTTTAAAAAATACTTAACTTGTATTTTGATTAATTGCTTTAAAAATTATTAGAGGATTATGAAAAAAAGTGAAAGACTGAGCATTTTCCCCCGAAAACTTAAGCGAAAAGGAAAGGAAAATTTTAAACAATGATGAAGTAAGAGAAAGCAATAGCTGGTGGGTTGAGTATAAGTTATAACTTTGAGGGAGAGAAAATTTAGCAACACTTAAATTGAAAATGCATTTATCCTAAGTTCTGCATATAGTATAAATATAAGGCATTCTCACAAGTACACAAGAATACATACACAAAGTTGATCATTGCAGCATTTTTTTGTAATAATGAAAACCTAAAAAAAATACCCAAATCTCTATTAACAGAAGTGTGGTTGGAACAGTCATGATATACTCACAATACATATTACTATGCAACTATTACAAAGAAAAAAGTTCAGAAATGTAAAGTTCTCCAAGAAAAAATTGTCATAAGACACAAATACATAATAAAAAATTATATATCAATCCCACTTTTGAAAAAATGTAAGACAACAACGAAATGATTGAGCTTACCGTAAACCGGGGCTGTTCTAAGTGAATTGTGAATTGTGTCCTTTGATCCTTACAAAGACCTCATGAAGTTTTTGCTATTATTATCCTTGTTTTACAGATTTAAAAAACGAAGCAGAGACAAAAGTATAATAACTTTTTCAAAGTCACACAGGCACTAAGTAAAAGAGAAGGTTTCCTAAATCTCCTGACTATTATGGAAGGAGAATCAGTAAATAAAGATTGAACTCTATTTTACCTCATTTGTTTTATATTATTGAATATTTTGATGAGACAAGTTATACATGTTATCTAGTAAAATATTTTTTAATTATTTAAAGTTATATACAAAATAATTCTAAGAATTGTAGTATATTTAGAATCTATATGAATCATTTCTCTACCTCTGAGAACAAATAAAATAATACCTCTCCTATTTTTTAAATTATTAATGGAGTGTCTATTATCATCCTCTTTAGGCAGCCCTGGAATCCAGGGACTTGTTCACCCTATGCAAAGAGAAAGAAAGAAAGAACAGCCCACTAGTGTTATAACTTCCTGTTACATATTCCTGGAGAAATTTTGTCCTTTCCTGCAACCAACAAATTATAGACAGGCTGAAATAACTGAGATACAGTTTTGGACCACTTATTCATGGTGTATTGGTCACCCTGAGGCCATACTCTGGGCTTTGCAAAAATCTGACATATTTCCAGTTATAAGAATAATCAGACAAAACATACATGGCACACTAAGCAGAGAATAGTGACCAGGCATATTGCTTTACTTTAAAATTCATTTGTTCCTTTGTATTTTTTTAAATCCTCAATCCTTGGCACAAGTGTCCTAGGATTTGTTCCATGTGTAGAATACAAGTGATAGTTCTTTTAAATACCATATATGTATGACACTGATGGCTTAGACAAGGGAAAAGGGAAACGCAAAAGCACAGAACTCAAAGTGGCCAAAATGGAAATCTACTGATGCCTAGGAGACAATACAACTAAAGGAAGAATTCTAACAAATATAGGCATTGCAGATTTCATTAAACTCCTCCCATACCTCTTCATTTTTATAAGCCAAAATGAAGACTTCCTTTCTACAGCTGGGCCCCACCATTTGAATCCATTTTTTAAAACTAATATTGGTGGGGTTTTTTTGTTTGTTTTTGTTTTTTTTGAGACACAGTCTCAAGCTGTTGCCCTGGGTAGAGCAACCTCCAACTCTTGGGCTCAAGCGATCCTCTTGCCTAAGTTTTTTGTATTTTTAGTACAGATGGGGGTCTCACTCTGGCTCAGGCTGGTCTCCAACCTATGAGCTCAAGCAATCCACCTGCCTCAGTTTCCTAGAGTGCTAGGATTATAGGCATGAGCCACCAGGCCCTGCCCATTGGTATTTTTTTAATTGGAATTACTTTTATGACTAAATTTTACCTTTTTGGAGCACTTGAATCCATAGAGAAACTTACTAGTTAGGTGTTATACTATCCCCAAACCCAACCACCAATGTCAAAAAATCAATCAAATTAATATTACTAGTGAAATACACCAAATACAGCAGTACTTAAAAATGTTTCTTGGTTCATGTTAAGTTTTCTTAGGCCTATATTATTTTCCCAATATTTACTCTATACCATAAGAACCAGCCAATAAATGAGTATGTCAGCTTCCAGTCAGATTATAGTTCTGTGGAAACAGAGACAAAAAGCATGATCCTTGAGAGAAATTAAAATAAAGATCAAAAATGTAGTATTCATTATTTCCAAATAATGATCCAAAATAAAAGACTAAAAATACAAAAGTCTATCAAGAAAAGAGAAAAAGAAACAGCAAAGAAAATAAATCTCTTAAAGAAAATAACAAGTAGAACATACTAATTATTCCATCTTTCATATTTATCTTTCAAAACAAAACCCATGCAATTATCCCAAAAGTATTTACTGATCATCCCTTGTGTTGGCCATTATGTTAGACCTCGGAGATATAGTGGTGAGTAAGATAGACAAGGTCAAATACAGGGTAGGGAAATCCAAACCAAGCAAATCCAAACAAAGTTGGATGGACAATTTCAGTAACAATTGAGGCAAAAACAAGTCAACAGGACAAAAAAGATATGTTAATAATTGTTTAAAAGTACTATAATAAGTACAGATGAACAATCACAAAAAAAATCCAAATAGTATAGACATAAAATATATTAAGCAAATTCCTAGAAGGAAAAAGTCACATATATTTGGAGAAAACACAGCATATCCATTAGTCTAGTTATCAAGTACAAAAAAAATTGGCAAGTTTTTTACTTAGACCTCTTTCTCCTGCAAATGGTAGAAAATGTATCTAACCTAGTTTAAGACGAAGGGGGATTTATCAGTTCACACAAGGAAAACCAAGACCTGAGGTCAGGGCTACCCATGAACAAGAATGTGATTTCTGACTCTGTCTTGGCCACACTCTTTCCCATATTGAGTTCAGTTTTGGATAGCCTCTCCCTGCATGGCCTCAGAGTGGCCGTGCTTCCCACCCAACACAATTCCACACTCTGTGGGACAGGGGAGTCTTCCCTGATAAAGACCAAGTCTTCATGGAATGAAGATTTGTTATCCCTGATTGTCAAATCTTGAAATGAACACTCATGGCCAGGGGAATGGAATACCCTGGCTGACATAGATGGAGTTCACCTGCTCCAGGATTGAAGGTGCGGAAGAGACCAACTTCACCAGGGAGATCTAGACAAAGGGTGGACGTGACAGGGCACTGGGACCCTGTTCTATAGCCATTCTGACCCTTCTTCTTCCTGACTAAAACCCTGTATCATTGAAAAGTATATCAATATGTCAAACTCAGACATCTCCCAGGATTCCTTGCAGATGAGTCTGTTCCCTCAGAGGTAAGCAAAAGTTTTCCAGTAAGCATTCTGGGAAAACTGTTTCCAAGCTCTGACTTAGCTGAGAGGTGTTCCTTTGCCCTTCTTGTTTTCTAGATTCTGCTGCTTTTAACCACAAAAGATATAATTCTTTTGTTATCTACTTCATTTAGTTCTGTTCTGAACCTAGAAGGTGATTTTGAAGGTAGAGACATTGTGCTAACACAACCTAATAGAAAGCTAGATTCTGGACTGTATTATCTCCAGACTTTTTTTTTTTTTTTTTTTTTTTTTTGTAGAGACAGAGTCTCACTTTGTCACCCTGGGTAGAGTGCCATGGTGTCCCAGCTCACAGCAACCTCCAACTCCTGAGCTTAGGTGATTCTCTTGCCTCAGCCTCCCGAGTAGCTGGGACTACAGGCCCCCACCACATCGCTCGGCTATTTTTTGTTACAGTTTGACCAGGGCCAGGTTCGAACCTGCCACCCTCAGTATATGGGGCTGGCACCCTACTCACTGAGCCACAGGCGCTGCCCTCCAGACTTTTTTATTACAATAATATAAATAATAAAATTTTCTCTTATTTGAGATAATTGAATCAAAATTCATTTGAGTTTTCTGTTTTTCTTTCATTGCTATTGTTGGCAATGTTGGTTTTCTTTTTTCTTTCGGTGGCATAGACTGGAATGCAGGGGTATAACCATAGCACACCAAACCCTCAAACTCCTGGCCTCAAGCGATAATCCCACCTTGGTTTTCCAAAGCACTAGGATTACAAGTGTGAACCACAGCGCCCTGTCCATTTGCTTCTAATATGTGCTTCTAATCTTGTAAAATGCAGAGGGGGAATGTTGCTCCTTCCAAAGTTAATTGAAGTTTCTGTGCAGGTAGTGGTTGTGGGAGGTGAGGGGCATTAAGATGAAAGGACAAGAAAAAGCTTCTGGCATGATGTATAAGTGTTCTATAGTTTGGTTATGTGGGTGTTTACACATGTGAAAATTCTAAACACTTAAGAAACTAAGCACTTAAGATCCAAATATTTTATTGTATAACAATTATATCTCAATTAAAAGAACATTTTATTGTATAACCATTATATCTCAATTAAAAACCCGCAGTTTAGGTTCCAGTTCCTCTTTATAAATTGGGGAAATTCTGCTGTGAAACTATCTAGTCCAGGACTTTTTTTCCATTGGAAGGCTTTTTTTTTTTTTAATTGCTTCTTCAATTCCATTACTTGATATTGGTCTGTTTAGAAGTTCTATTTCTTCCTGACTAAGCCAAGGGAGGTTGTATGTCTCCAAGAATTCATCCATTTCCTCAAATTTTTCTAGTTTATGCACACAGAGGCTTTTTATAGTATTCAGAGATGCTATTCTATATTTCTGTGGTATCAGTGGTAATGCCTCCTTTTTCTTTTCTGGTTGAGCTTATTAGGGTCACTTTTTCTCTGTGTTTGGTTAATCTGGCAGGAGGTCTGTCAATTTTATCTTTCCAAATAACTAACTTTTTGTTTCATTAATCTTCTGTATAATTCTTTTGTTATCTAGTTCATTTAGTTCTGCTCTGACTTCAGTTATTTATTTCCTTCTGATGGGTTTGATATTGGTTTGCTCTTCCTTTTCTAATTCCTTGAGATGATTCACTAAAGTAAGGGATTCTCCCCAACTCATTCTATGAAGCCAGTATCATCTTGATACCAAAGCCAGGAAAGAATACAACAAAAAAAGGCAACACAGACCAATATCCCTTTTGAATATAGATATTAAAAGTTCTCAGTAAAATTCTAGCAAACTGAATTCAGCAGCACATAAAAAAAAAAAAAATCCATCAAGACCAGGTGTGCTTTATCCCAGGGATGCAAGGATGGTTCAGCATATACTAATGTATAAATGCGATTCACCACATAAACAGAAGCAAAACAAAGACCATATATATGATCATCTCAATAGAGGCAGAGAAAGTGTGTGACAAAATTCAGCACCCTTTTATCGTAAGAAATCTTAACAAAATAGGCACAGCTGGAACATACTTCAAAATTATAAAATCTACATGTGACGAACCCACAGACAACATCGAAAGCATTTCTACTTAGATCTGGATCCAGACAAGGTTGCCCATTATCACCACTTCTATTCAGAATAGTGCTAGAAATTCTAGGCAGAGAAATCAGACAAGGGAAGAAAGTCAAGGGTATTCAAATGGGATCGGAGAAAGTCAAAATATCACTCTTTGCTGACAATAAAACCTTACATGTAGGAAACCCCAAATACTCTTCCAAGAGACCCCTGGAATTAGTGAATAAATTCAGCTGCAGAGGGATAGGATACAAAATGAATGTACACAAATAAATAGCATTCCTATACACCAACAGTCAAGCTTAGAATCAATCAAAGAATCAATACCTTTCACAAGAGCAACAAAGAAAATAAAATACCTAGGAATATATTTAACCAAGGAGGCAAAAGATCTCTACAGGGAGAATAATGAGTTCCTGAAGAAGGAAATTAAAGAGGATGTAAACAAATGGAAAAACATATTATGCTCACAGATCCAAGGAATCAACATTGCTAAAATGTCTATACTACCCAGTTTGATCTACAGATTCAGTGCAATCTCTATTAAAATATCAATGTCATTTTTTGTATATCTAGGAAAAATAATTCTATACTTTGTATGGAACTAGAAAATAGCCCAAATAGCCAAAGCAACCTTAAGCAAAAAGGACAAATTGGGAGGCCTCCCTTTATGAGACTTCAAGTTATACCACTGGGGCTATAGTAACCAAAACAGCATGGTACTGGCACAAGAACAGAAATATAGAACAATGGATGAGAATAGAAAAACCAGATATAATATGATCCTCATAGTACCATGATCTTTGACAAAGTAGACAAAAACATACACTGGGGAAAAGAATCCCTATTCAATAAACGGTGCTGGGAAAATTAGATATACACATTAGATTATAACAGGATCTGCACCTCTCACCAATCACAAAAATTAATTCATGATGGATGACAGACTTAAGACTTAACCCTAAGGCATTGAAACTATGAGAATTCTAGAAGAAAATATTGGAAAACTTTGTTTTTTAATTTTAGGTTAATGTGAGAGCACAAACAACTTGGTTACAATACTTGCATTTGTTAGAGGGACTCCCTCTTGTAGTTGCATCCCACACCCAAAAGGTGTGCCACATGCTATCACATTGTGCCCATTAAGTGGGAGCACACTAGTACCTTCCCTTATTTCCCCTCCCCCCAACTTGAATTGAGTTTTTGTCTTATGTGGGCATGTATTATATCATCTACTGGCTTCGTATTAGTATTGACTACCATGGATACTTGCATTTCCATTCTTGTGATACTTTACTAAGAAGAATGTTTTTCACCTCTATCCTGGTCAATGCAAAAGATGTGAAGTTTCCATCTTTTTCATGGCTACATAGTATTCCATGGTGTACATATACCAGCGTTTGTTAATTCATTCCTGGGTTGATGGGCATTTTGATTGTTTCCACATCTTGGCAACTGTAAATTGAGCTGCAATAAACAGTCTCCTGCAAATTCCTTATGATAAAAATATTTTTTTTGGTCTGGGTAGATGCCTAATATAGGATTGTGGGAACAAAAGGGAAGTCTAATTTGAGTTCTTTGAGGATTCTCCATATTTCCTTCCAAAACAGTTGTATTAGTTTGCAGTCCCACCAACAATGTGAAGTGCTCCCCTCTCTCCACATCTGTGCCAGCATTTGCAATGTTGGGACTTTGTGATATGGGCTTTTCTCACTGTGGGTAAATGACATCTCAGGATGGTTTTGATTTCCAATTCTCTGATGATCAAGGACAATGAACAATTTTTTCATCTGCTTTTTAGTCATTCATCTGTCTTCCTCTTGCCCAAAGATAGACAGAATTGTGTGCTCTTTTTTGATGATTAACGTGAGTTCTCAGTAGATTCTACTTATCAATCGTTTATCAGATTTGTAACATGCAAATATCTTTTCCCATTCTGAAGGTTGTCTATTTGCTTTAATTGTTCTATCCTTAGCTATGCAAAATCTTTTCAGTTTAATTAAGGCCCATTTATTTATTTTTGTTGTTGTTGTGATTGCCACTGAAGTCTTCTTCATAAAATCTTTCCCCAGGCCAACATCCTTCAAGAGTTTTTCCTGAACTCTCTTCCAGGATTTTTACTATTTCATGTCTTAGACTTAGATCTTTAATCCATCTTAAATCAACTATCATAAGTGATGAAAGGTGGAGGTCCAGTTTCAGTCTTTTACATGTGGTTATCCAGTTCTCCCAGCACTATTATTGAATAGGGATTCTTTTTCACAGTGTATGCTTTTGTTTGGTTTATCAAAGATCAGATGACTATAAGAGACTGGTTTCAACTCTTCATTTTATATTCAGCTCCATATGTCAATGTCTCCATTTTTTGTGCCAATACCATGCTATTTTGATAATATAACCTAAAGTTTGGTACAGTGATACCTCTGGCTATATGTTTTTGTTTCTGTTTTTCTGGTTCCATACAAAATAAAGTACTATTTTTTCCAGTTCTTCTAAGTATGGTGTTGGTATTTTAATGGGGATTGCATTAAATCTGTAGATTTCTTGGATAGTATAGACATTTTAATAATGTTGATTCTTCCTATCCAAGAGCATGGTATGTTTTCCATTTGTTAATGTCTTCTGCTATTTCTTTTTTTTAGTTTCATAATTCCCTTTATAGAGATCTTGCACCTCCTTTCATTTTCCTTCAAGCTATTGTTAGGGGAATTGTGTCCTTGACTAGCTTCTCAACTTGGCTATTATTGGTGTATGCAAAAGCTACTGATTTGCGGACATTAATTATATACCCTGGGGTGTTACTGTATTTCTTGATCACTTCCAGGAGTCTTATGGGTGAGTCTCTGGGGTTCTATAAGATCATATCATTGGCAAAGAGTGAGAGTTTTACCTCCCCTGCCCTCATTTGGATGCCCTTTATATCCTTCTCTTACCTGATGGCATTGGCTAGGCTATGCTGAACTATGTTGAATAGTAGTGGCAATAGAGGACATCCCTGTCTGGTTCCAATTCTAAGTGGAAAAGCTTTCAGTTTTACTCCATTCAGTATGATATTAGCTGTGGGTTTCTTATAGATGGCTTTGATCAGTTTAAGAAATCTATCACCTATGCCTATATTCTTAAGTGTTCTTTTTAGAAAAGGATGCTGAATTTTGTAAACACTTTTTCTGCATCTATTGAGAGGATCATATGGTCTTTGTTTTTGTTTCTATTGATATGATGAATGATACTTATAGATTTGTGCATATTAAACCAGTCTTCTATCCCTGGGATGAAGCAAACTTGATCATGATTTATAATTTTTAATGTATAGCTGTAATCTATCAGATAAGATTTTATCAAGTATTTTAGCATTTGATATTCATTAGTGAAATTGGTCTATACTTCTTCTTTTTAGCTGGGTTAGGGTATCAAGGTGATGTTTGCTTCATAGAATGTGTTGGGGAACATTCCTTCTCAATGTTTTATAGTAGGGTATGCACCTATGCTACATAACCTATTACAAAGGTTCTTCTTTGAAGGTTTGATAGAATTCTGATATGAATTCATCTAGTTCAGGGCTTTTATGTTGCTGTTGAAAGATTTTTCATTGTTTCTTCAATCTCAGTGCTTGATATTAGTCTATTCAAGAGATCTATTTCTTCCTGAATAACTCTAGAGAGATGGTGTAATTCTAAGCATGGTCCATTTCCTCCACATTGTCAAATTGGGAGGCAAAGAGTTTATCTCTGGGCATGTAGTAGTCAGAGATAATCTCTTATATCTCTATGGTATTTGTTGTTATTTTCTTTTTTATTTGTTTCTGATTGAGGTTATTAGAGATTTTAATTTTCTGTTTCTAGTTAATCTGGCCAAAGGTTTATTGATTTTATTTATCCTTTCAAAGAACCAACTTTCTGCTTTATTAATTTTCTGAATGATTCTTTTGTTTTCACTTTCATTTATTTCTGATTTAATTTTTGTTATTTCTTTTCTTTTGCGAGATTTGGAATTGGATACTTTTCTGTTTCCATTTCTTTAAGATCATTCATTAGCTTGTTGATGTGATCTCTTTCTGTTTTTCAGATGTAGGCATTGAATATGACAAATGTCTCTTAGGACTGCTTTTGTAGCATCCCATAGGTTTTGGTAGCTTATGACTTCATTATTATGTTTGAGGAATTTAATAATTTCCTCCTTTATCTGTTCTTTGACCCAACTTATTCAGCATAAGGTTGATGAATTTCCATGCTTTCATGTGGGGATGAAAGTTTTTGTTGGAGTTGAGTTCCACTTTTATTGTTTAGTGGTCTGAAAAGACACAAGGTATGATTTCACTTCTTTTAATTTTGTTGATGTTTGATTTGTAATCTAAGATATGTTCTGTTTTGGAGTATATGTCATGGGCTGATGAGGAGAACATATATTCCTTTGTTTTGGGATGGTGTGTTCTGTACATGTCTATTAAGCCCATTTCTTCTAGGGTCTCATTTAAGTTCCTTGTATCTTTGTTTGGTTTCTTTTTATAGGATTTTTCCAGTTTTGCCAGAGGTGTGTTCAAGTACCACCTATTATAGTATTATGGGATATCATATTGCTCAGATCAATAAGGTCTGTTTCATAAATCTAGGAACATTTAAGTTAGGTGTATAAATATTTAGGATCGAAATGTCCTCTTGTATTGTTCCCTTGATCAGTATGAATTAACCAATTTTGTCTTTTTTAACTTTAGTTGACTTTAATCTACTTGTATCTGAACATAAGACTGTGAACCCTCCTTTCTTCTGGTGTCTATTTGCCGGAAATACTATTTTCCATCCCTTTACCCTGAGTCTAGGTTTGTCCTTTAAGGTTAGGTGTGTTTACTGGAGACTGTATATGGATGGCTTGTGCTTTTTTATTTAATCATCCAGTCTGTGCCTCCTCAGGGGGATTCAAGCCATGTACATTTATTGAGAGAATTGTTAACTGTGGTGTAGTTCTACTCATCTTATTTTTGCTTTATCTATTAGTCTCATTTATCAGTTTTATCCTTCAATTTTATTCAGTTTTATCTTTTGTGCTATTGTGGAAGCTAGATTTTGTCCTTCAGTTTCTGAGTGTTTACTTTGCTGGTAATCCATTATGATGTTCAGCATGGAGAATAGGGCTAAGTATTTCCCGTAGAGCTGGTCTTATTGTTGCAAATTTCCTCAAAGTTTGCATATCAGTAAAAGATTTGATTTCTCCATTGATTTTGAAGCTTAGTTTAGCAGGATACAGAATTCTGTGCTGAAAATTATTTTGGTTAAGAAGGTTAAAAGTAATGACCATGTTCTTCTGACTTAAAAAGTTTCACCTGAGAAGTCTATTTTCACCCTCATGGATCTGCTGCTGTAGATCAATTGGTATTAGTCTTGGCAGCTTGCAGAATTTTCTCTTTCATCTTGACTTATGACCGGTTTATTATACTGTGTCTTGGAGATGCTCTGTTTGTGTTGAGATGACCCTAGTTTTGATATACCCCTGAAAGGAGTGTTTTGGAATCTTTAGTGATACTTGGGAAATTTTCATTTATGATATCTTCCAATAGGACTTCAATTCCTTTGGGATATTGTTCTTCCCCTACATGGATACCTTTAATTCATATGTTTGAGTACTTTGTGAAGTCCCATAATTCTCTAAGTGAATGTTCTGCTTTCTCTTTCTTTTTTTCTGCCTCTGTAACTACCTGGTTTAGCCCAAGAGCTTTATCCTCCAGCTCTGAGGCTCTTTATTTTCCATGGTCTAATCTGTTATGGATAATTTATGCTGCATCTTTAAGTTCTCTGATTGACTCCTTCAATTCCTTAAGCTCTACTATATCTTTTCTATATTCATCATATCTTTCATCCATTTTTTTGATTCTGTGTTTGGATTTCCTATTATTTTCCACTTCTCACCTATTCCTTTTATTGTTTTTGCCATCCATATTTTAAATTTCCTTTTTGTCATTCCCATTATTTCCTTTTTAGTGGAATCTTCCACAGTAGCTACCTCATGATCCCTTGGGGGTGTTGCTCTGTTTGGGTTTTTTGTGTTGCCAGAATTTTTCTGTTTGTTCCACCTCACGTGTGTTTTCTTCTTGTTCATTTGACAGCACAGCCCTCATAGCCTGAGGAACATTCAGAGAATGAACCTCCAACTGCTTTTCCTCCTTTCCTGAAACAGCCATTTTTCTTTCTTCATCCTCCTTCTGCCAGAAGTCACATGGCTCTTTCTTTGTCCAGTTAACTATGCAGAAATCCTTGAGATCCCTCCATTCTTTCTCCTTGTCTTATGCTAACAAATTTAAGTAGTAACCTTCAAGTCCCATAGTTCTTTCTTTGTTTTGTCAACTATGCTAAGATCCTTGTGATCTTCCCCTTCTTACTTCTTGTCATATGTTAATGAAGTTGAATGGAAACCATTAACAAGATGGTTTATCTTTGTTAAAGTTATTTACATTTTCCTATTGTATGGTAAGACAACAACTATGTCTTTAGTTTATGCTATTTCCCCATTTTCTCTACACTACTTTTCCCTGAACAACCCTATAGAGATACTATAAAATAAAGCTGATTTTGTGCTTTGGTTCTGGCTGTAGCCATCAGCTCAGCCAGTCCTTCTGTTCCCATCCTTTGTTTCCATGTCTTCTCTTGTGCTGTATTTTCTTCGTTCCCCACCAATTCCACTCTGGTTCGCTCTCCTTCACTGCTCTGTTTCGCAACACATTTCCTTCCCCTGCTTTTTCCTCTTACTGCCTCCTTCTCCTTAAATTAACTTGTCTCTGAGCTTAGGAGTTGAAGTGGCCTTTTGGTATAAGATCCAAAGGAAGAGAAAGGTAAGAGGGAGAAGGAGAAAAGAAAGAAAAAGACAAAGAAAAAAAGGGAGATGAAAGGAAATAATTGAAGGAAAAGAGAGAAGAAGAATAGAAAGAGAGAGGAGAAATGGTGGTGTTTGGCAGAGTGCTTTGACCCAGACCCCCAATTGCAGCAATGTGGGAGGTAGGCTCAGTAGGTACTTTGAGGTCAAGAACTCCTTAACAGCCTGGGCAAAAGCAAGACCTGACCTCTACTAAATATAGGGAAAAAAATCTGCAGTATGTCCCAGTGAGGAACTACCAATATCATCTTTCCAAGGCCCAAAGGTTGAATGACACTGTGGACCCTGAGCTCATGCCCTACTTGAGCCAGACCAATGCCATGACTCCAGCCATCTGATAAAGAATAATAACAAAAATAAAGAAAATTAAAAATACTATATAAAATGAAGAAAAGAAGGAATATCTCCATTTTTGTATGAGAAATTCATGTAGGAAAAATGTAAATGTAGAAAAATCTTTACTAAAAGAGAGAACAAAGGAGAAAAATAAAAAAGAACAAATGAAATGGGCTGAAATGCCATAACAGAAATGGAGTAGTCCTTTCTATTAAAGAAAGTAAAACTGAAAAAGTAAAAACACAAGCAAACAAAACAAAACAAAAAAACAACTTAGGAGAAAAATTGAGAAAAGCAGCAAACACACACAAACACACATGTATATAGCAATATATTGCCCAGGCACTAGATGGCACTGTGGGGTTAGCAGATGGGGAACACAGATGCTGGTTTTACTCTAATAAGATGGGGGCCAGAAGCCACTATCTAGTTGCTGAGGAGACCCAGTCCTGTCTTGACTTATTTGTCTTCATCAAGGCCTGGTTGCTTCACCACCATTTAGTCTCCACAGGATTTGGATCCTGAAGCTGTCATCAGATTTCTTAGGAGGCACACCTTGACCTTCTAAACAGTACCCCTGACAACCAAAGTGGCCTTCCCCAAGGATGGCTGCCTCAGCTCAGCAGGTATGCTAGAGTTGACCATGCACTAGGACCCTGAGGACTGTTCCTCCCAGGCAATCCTCCCACAATGGTGGCACCCCTCCTAGTAGCCAAGCTGATGGGAGTTCCACCCCACCTACTATTCAATACTGGCTGTTAGACACTGTTTGAGTTTACTCACTCACTTAAGCCCTTCCAAGGCATCTCTAGCATACAGCCCCGTCTTAAAACAAAAAAGCAAAAGTATAGCCCTTTTATGTCTCTAGTCTTCCACTGGAGGGCTGACCAGCCTCTGCCCATGCTTGCTTTCTGTTCAGGTCTTCCTCAGCTTCAGACCTCCTCTTTGGCTCCTTGATTCTCCACTGCTTCACTGTATCCCCCAGAGTGATGTTTCTGGGCAGGATCCCCCAGCCAGAGGTGACTAAAGTCTTCTCTCCTCTGTCTTACCATGAATGGCTTATAAGGAGATATCTCTAGTCCATCATCTTGCTGTGCTCAGAAAACCTCTTATAGACACTAGCTTACACAAATAATTTATTAAGAAGACCCCAGGCAGAGCCTGTGGCTCAGTGAGTAAGGTGCCAGAGCCATATACTGAGGGTGGCAGGTTCAAACCTGGCCCTGGCCAAACTGCAACAACAAAAAAAATATCTGGGTGTTGTGGTGGGTAGCTGTAGTCCCAGCTTCTCAGGACGCTGAGGCAAGAGAATCGCCTGAGCCCAGGAGTTGGAGGTTGCTGTGAGCTATGTGATGCCAAGGCACTCTTACCAAGGGTGATAAAGTGAGACTCTGTCTCTAAAAAATAAGTAAATAAAATAAATAAATAGAAGACCCCAAAAGCAATCATAGCAACAACAGAAATTAACAAATTGGACTAGACAAAATTAAAAAGTTTCTGCACAGCTAAGGAAACAGTAGAGTACACAACTACAGAATGGGAGAAAATATTTTTGTGCTATACATCTGATAAAGGGCTAATACCCAGAATCTATAAGAACTCAAGCAAATCAGCAATAAAAAATAAAACTCCATAAAAAAGTGGGCAAAAGATATAAGCAGAAGCTTTACAAAAGAAGATGACAAATGGCCAAACATATATTTTAAAATGCTCAAAGTCTCCAATCATCAGGGAAATGGAAATTGAAACCACAATGAGGTATCACCTAACTTCAGTGGGAATGGTTTTTATCAAACCACCACCAAATAACAGATGCTTACATGGATGTGGAAAGAAAAGAACACTTATATTGTTGGTGGCACTGCAAACTAGGACAATCTCTATGGAAAGGTGTATGGAATGTCCTTAACTAAAAGTAGACCTATCATTTGCAACAACAATCTCACTATTGGGTATTTACCCTAAGGAAAAAAAGTCATTTTATAAAACATGTACTTGGATGTTTATTTCAGCCCAATTCACAGTCACAAAGATGAGGAATCAATCCAATCAATCCAATCAATCAATCCATGTATTGATACAATCATGTATCAATACATGAGTGGATTAATAAAATGTGGTATGTACTTGGATGTTTATTTCAGCACAATTCACAGTCACAAAGATTCGGAATCAATCCAATCAATCCAATCAATCAAATTCATATAATCCAATTAATAAAATGTGGTATGTGAATACTGTGGAGTACTACTCAGCTATAAAAAATGGTGACCTAATACTTTTTGTAACAACCTGGATAGAAATGGAGACCATTCTTTTTAGTGAAGTTTCATAAGAATGGAAACACAAACACCATGTGTACTCACTATTAAGTTGGAACTAATTAATCAACACCTGTGTGCATATTTGGTAGTAAAATTCAATGAAAAGCAAGCATGTGGGAGGGGGCAGATAACAATGGGTAAACTGACACCCAATGGATACAATTCTCACCATCCCCTTGAGGGGCACATTAATAACTTTGAATGGAATTGTGCAAACACTTATACCCCTATAATATTCTGAAATAAAATATAAAATTATAAAAAAACAGTCAGTTGTTTTATAATATAACATCAGTTAGAGGAGGTGGATGCAGCAGAAACAAACAAAAAATCCTTTATTAATACAATAAGAAAATAGAAGAACTTCAAAATATAATTAATAAAATTCAACTATAAATATAGGCTTTCATTCTTATAAACAAAGAACTAAAAATGTACGTTCTTTTAAGTTCCCATGAAACATGCACAAAATGAATTACATGTTAGGTCACAAATAAAACCTCAGTAATGAAAATTATAAAAGTTACATCTTGTGACCATAGTGTGATAAGCAGATATATTTAATTTAAAAAAGGAACAGAACAAATACTATACAATGAAACCACATGAAATTTAAATATGAAATTCATCAAATCTCTCCTGGGTAAAAGAATAAGATTCTTTTCTAGATAATTTAAAATTAAAACAACTGGAACTCTGCATATCAATGAAAACATTGATAAAACATTATAATTTTAACTTAATAGTAAAAACCAAAGCTATCCTTAAAGGGGAAAGTATAGTTTAAATTGCTTGAACTCAACTGGTTTTAAAAAAAGACAATAAAAATTTAATGATTTAACTAAAAGAAAAAGAACAACATAGTAAACCAAAGAACAACATAATGAACCAAAACAGAGGGGCTGTTGGGAAGGGACAGAGGGTTTGGGGGCTTGTGGAATGAGGGAATTCTTTTTTTTTTTTTTTTTTTTTTTCTGATTTAAAGTAATGTTGGCTCTCCGTGTACTGCACACGTTAGGCATCAAATACAGGGACAGATGGAGTTGCTGAGAGGCTACTTGTAGCAATCCTCCTTCCCAGGCTCCACATTTTAGCCCTGTACAGAATGATGTCCCTGTAGACCCGAAAATGGGTCAACCTGTGGTCCTAGCATTCTGGACTGATCAAGGGGTCAGAGTTCCATGCAAACTCCCTGGTTTGCAGACTGTGTCTCTGGATACTTTATCATTTGTCTTTGGTCAGCAGTCATGGTCAGCATCCTTGGTCCTTGGTATTTGGTCAGCATCCTTGGTCATTGGTATTTGGTCAGCATACTTGGTCCTTGGTCCTGGCCAGAATAAGAAAAGATTACCTTAACGTTGCCTGACCTGGGACCACCAGATCAGGCTATAATCCATAATGCCAAGGATTTGGTGATGCTCAAAACTTCCCAAGTCATGGGGAATACATTTTCCCAGGGGAAGACTGGAATCATGCCAGGCTGAGCATTGATTACCTTAGTGTGGCCTAACCTGGGCCCACCAGATCAGGCTATAGTCCATAATGCCAAGCATTTGGTGATACTCAAAACTTCCTAAGTTATGAGGGATAAATTTTCCCAGGGGAAGACTGGAATCTTTCCAGGCTGAGTATTGATTACCTTAGCATTGCCTGACCTGGGCCCACCAGATCAGGCTATAGTCCATAATCCCAAGAATCTGGTGATGGTCAAAACTTCATGGGTCATGAGGAATCAATTTTCTTAGGGGAAGTCTGGAATCTTTCCAGGCTGAGCATTGATTACCTTAGCATTGCCTGACCTGTGCCCACCAGATCAGGATATCCTTCGTATTTGGTCATCATTCATGGTCAGCATCCTTGGTCCTAGCCAGAATAAGAACAGATTACCTTAGCTTTACCTGACCTGGGACCACCACATCAGGGTATAGTCCATAATGCCAAGCATTTGGTGATGCTCAAAATTTCCCAAGTCATGGGGAATACATTTTCCCAGGGGAAGACTGGAACCTTGCCAGGCTGAGCATTGATTACCTTAGCATTGTTTGACCTGGGCCCACCAGAGCAGGCTATTATCTATAATGCCAAGCATTTGATGATGCTTAAAACTTCCCGAGTCATAGGGAATCCCTTTCCCCAGGGGAAGACTGGAATCTTGCCAGGCTAAGCATTGATTACCTTAGCATTGCCTGACCTGTGGCCACCAGATCAGGCTATAGTCCATAATGCCAAACATTTGGTGATACTCAAAACTTCCCAAGTCATGAGGGATGAATCTTCCCAGGGGAAGACTGGAATCTTTCCAGGCTGAGCATTGATTATGTTAGCATTGCCTGACCTGGGCCCACCAGATCAGGCTATAGTCCATAATGTCAAGGATTTGGTGATGTTCAAAACTTCCCAAGTCAAGGGGAATCTATTTTCTTAGGGGAAGATTGGAATCTTGCCAGGCTGAGCATTGATTACCTTAGTGTTGCCTGACCTGTGTCCACCAGATCAGGATATCCTTGGTATCTGATCAGCATCCCTGGTCCTTGGTCCTGGCCAGAATAAGAACAGATTACCTTAGCTTTGCCTGACCTGGGACCACCAGATAAGGCTATAGTCCATAATGCCAAGAATTTGGTGATGCTCAAAACTTCCCAAGTCATGGGGAATCCCTTTTCCCAGGAGAAGACTGGAATCGTGCCAGGCTGAGCATTGAATACCTTAGTGTTGCCTGACCTGGGCCTACCAGGTCAGGGGATAATCCAGGCGCCACGGATTTGGTAATTTCCAGAACTTCACAAGAATCACTGGAATCTTGGCAGGTCTGGCAGGGGATGACTGGCCTATAGTCCATAATGCCAAGAATTTGGTGATGCTCAAAACTTCCCAAGTCATGG
>NW_003852406.1:33291507-33292777 GCF_000181295.1 Otolemur garnettii | reverse complement strand
CTGGAATCTTGGCAGGTCTGGCAGGGGATGACTGGCCTATAGTCCATAATGCCAAGAATTTGGTGATGCTCAAAACTTCCCAAGTCATGGGGAATACATTTTCCCAGGGAAAGACTGGAATTGTGCCAGGCTGAGCATTGACTACCTTAGCGTTGCCTGACCTGGGCCCACCAGAGCAGGCTACATCCTATAATGCCAAGCATTTGGTGATGCTCAAAACTTCCCAAGTCATGGGGGATCCCTTTTCCCAGGAGAAGACTGGAATCTTGCTAGGCTGAGCATTGATTACCTTAGCATTGCCTGACCTGTGCCCACCAGATCAGGCTATAATCCATAATGCCAAGCATTTGTTGATGCTCAAAACTTCCCAAGTCATGGGGAATCTATTTTTCCCAGGGAAGACTGGAATCTTTCCAGGCTGAGCATTGATTACCTTAGTGTTGCCTGACCTGGACCCACCAGATCAGGCTATAGTCCATAATGCCAAGAATTTGGTGATTCTCAAAACTTCCCAAGTCATGGGGAATCCCTTTTCCCGGGGGAAGACTGGAATCGTGCCAGGATGAGCATTGATTACCTTAGCGTTGCCTGACCTGGGCCCACCAGGTCAGGGTATAATCCAGATTCCACGGATTTGGTGATTCCCAGAACTTCACAAGAATCACTGGAATCTTGGCAGGTCTGGCAGGGGATGACTGGCCTATAGTCCATAATGCCAAGAGTTTGGTTATGCTCAAAACTTCCCAAGTCATAGGGAATCCCTTTTCCCAGGGGAAGACTGAAATTGTGCCAGGCTGAGCATTGATTACCTTAGCGTTGCCTGACCTGGGCCCACCAGAGCAAGCTATATCCTATAATGCCAAGCATTTGTTGATGCTCAAAACTTCCCAAGTCATGGGGGATCCCTTTTCCCAGGGGAAGCCTCAAATCTTGCCAGACTGAGCATTGATTACCTTAGCATTGCCTGACCTGTGCCCACCAGATCAGGCTATAGTCCATAATGCCAAGCATTTGTTGATGCTCAAAACTTCCCAAGTCATGGGAAATCCCTTTTCCCAGGGGAAGACTGGACTCATGCCAGGCTGAGCATTGATTACCTTAGTGTTGCCTGACCTGGGCCCACCAGGTCAGGGGATAATCCAGGTGCCACGGATTTGGTGATTCCCAGAACTTCATAAGAATCACTGGAATCTTGGCCGGTCTGGCAGGGGATGACTGGCCTATAGTACATAATGCCAAGAATTTGGTGATTCTCAAAACTTCCCAAGTC
>NW_003852406.1:33287044-33291366 GCF_000181295.1 Otolemur garnettii | reverse complement strand
AGAATCACTGGAATCTTGGCCGGTCTGGCAGGGGATGACTGGCCTATAGTACATAATGCCAAGAATTTGGTGATTCTCAAAACTTCCCAAGTCATAGGGAATCCCTTTTCCCAGGGGAAGACTGGAATCATGCCAAGATGAGCATTGATTACCTTAGTGTTGCCTGACCTGGGCCCACCAGGTCAGGGGATAATCCAGACTCCACGGATTTGGTGATTCCCAGACCTTCACAAGAATCACTGGAATCTTGCCAGGTCTGGCAGGGGATGACTGGCCTAGGGGGCCTTGGAGGGAGGATTTGGAGTGTTGGGAGGTTTGGAGGTATGGGAAATGGGAGCCAGGCGGGTAGGAGGGTTGCAGAGGGGCTTTTGGGAAGCGACAGAGGGTTTTCGGGGCTTCTGGAGGCTTTGGGAAAGATTTTGGCAATGGGGAGCAGTGGTCAGAAGGGGGATAGTGGTGGCAAAGGAGAGAAATTGAACTGCAGGTTTTAGAGAAGGCTGAGGGCGGGAATGCTGAGGATGGGGATGCCGAGGGTGGGGATGCGCAAGGCGGGGAGGCTGAGAGCTGGGAGGCTGAGGGCGGAAAGACTGAGGATGGGGATGCCGAGGGTGGGGATGAGGAGGGCGGGGAGGCTGAGAGCTGGGAGGCTGAGGGCGGAAAGGCTGAGGGCGGGGAGGTTGAGGGCCGGGAGGCTGAGAGCTGGGAGGCTGAGGGCGGAAAGACTGAGGATGGGGATGCCGAGGGTGGGGATGCGGAGGGCGGGGAGGCTGAGAGCTGGGAGGCTGGGGGCGGAAAGGCTGAGGGTGGGGAGGTTGAGGGCAGGGAGGCTGAGAGCTGGGAGGCTGAGGGCGGAGGGGCTCAGAGCGGGGAGGCTGAGGGTGGAGAGGCTGAGGGCAGGGAGCTTGAGGGTGGGGAGGCTGAGGGCGGGGAGCTTGAGGATGGGGAGGCTGAGGGCGGGGATGTGGAGGGCGAGGATGCAGAGTACAAATATGAGGAAGGACAGTTGGCAGAGACTGAGGAGAAGAGTAAGGTTGAGGCTGGCCTGGAGGTCGAGAAATGGGTGGGAATCTTTTGGTCATCTTCAGAAGTAGTCAACACTCTACGGTGTCTAATGAGTAAGTGAGCTGTGCCCAGAACTCTGTGGCCTTTATAGCTCTCAGTGGCCTTTATGACATAAGCAGGCCCCTCCCCTAGTTCTAGTGGGTGGGCCCAGCAGCCAAGAAAATGGTTCCTGTTTCCAAAGTTAAAATAATTGAGGGAAATAGCTAACAGAAGAAATGGAAATGAAATATTAGTCCTTGTTCTTGGGATCCCGTGTAGTTTTTACTCAAAGTAGGCAAAGATTGTTCAAAGGGTTGTAATTGGTTCCATAAGCACACACACACACACACACCAAAAAACCCCTTTTTAATGATTTTTGTAGTCCTTCTGTGTTTCAAGCTCCCAGACCAACAAAGTTTGTCAACTATAACCCTTCAACTTTCTACCATACTGATGCCTTCCCTCCCAGGTTTCCCCAGCATCAATCCTTAACCGTTAATGAACCCTCAAGGGGGTTCATGTTGCTCACTGCACAGAAAATCAATTACCGAGACTACGAGGAGTATCGAGGAGGAAAGGGTTTATTTCTGGCATGAGGAAATTCTTATTACATTTATAATAAGAAATTACTGAATGTGAAAAAGAAATGGTGGAATTGATTAAAATATTGACCATTTTTTATATCACTGAAAGGGCTATATAGACATATACATTTTCTACTTTAGGAATTTTCATCATAACAGTAAACATTTTTTGGCTTCTACCTCATTCTTCAGCAGATACTTTTTTTGGAGCTGTTTACATTACGTTTTCATCTAAAGGGTTGGTATTTTTTCCTAAATGTTACACTATGACTGCATAACTATTTAATCTGTATCTTCCAAATCTATTTGAAGGTTGTAACCAAATTGAACACTCTTTCTGTCAGGTATCCTGAAACAACAAAAAAATAGACATATTTACTGGATGGCGTAACCAGGGGTCCTCAAATTTTTTAAACAGGGGGCCAGTTCACTGTCCCTCAGACCATTGGCTGGCCAGACTGTGGGCCCCGGGACCAGTTGGCTGCTATACAGGACAGGCAGCAGCAAAAACACTCAGCAGGCCAGATAAATGTCCTAGGTGGGCTGCATGTGGCCTGCAGGCTGTAGTTTAAGGACTCCTAGCTGTAAACTGAAAGGAAAATTATCTCAATTTCTAGTTTCTAGTAGCCCTGATTCCAGGAAAGGATGCTCTCCAAGGCTAATGAGCACCTTCCCTCAGCATGCATACGATTGAAAAAGTGTGTACTGTTAAGGGGCCCTACTTAGCTATGACTCAATTGTGCTGTATCCTTGACAAAGCCCAGCCAGGTAAAGATAAAGAATTTGCTTTTGACATCAGAAAACTATCTGAAAAGAAAGGATATGAAAACTATAATAGTCAGATTGCTCAAAGACCACTTCTATTCATTAAAAAAAGACATGGGTCTGAATGGGTCATCTCCTGTCACATTAGGAGGGATTATTACTTTTGGCCTATTTGCTCTTGAATGCATCCAGGGGTCTAATTAATAATGGCAATTATGTTGAAGACAAATCATTATTCTTGACAGCTGTTGGTGAGAAAGGCAAAATTATCTCTGATTCATTTCATACCTTAAAGCTTACTCTATAGTTCCTCTAAATTCCTTACTGAACTTAAACATGTTGGTATAAGTGCATCTCTTTTCTAAGGTTGCATAACCATAACAGGGCTCTATAGAGAACTGCCTACATTCACCCTGAAACCTACTTTTTATCCCTCCTTCTGAATTTCCTTAATTTCACCTTGGGAAGGGTCACAAACAGAACTTCAATAGTGTACCCTTATTACTATTTTAATTACTAACTTGTTTTTCTTCAAGGAGACCCAGACTATTATCATTTAAATTAGTATTTAGAAAAACACTAACCTTTTAACTTTATGTAGTCCCTAAAGTTTATGGATTTAACACTATATTATTTAATCATTTCAGTCATTTACTCTGAAACTAAGCCCTAAAAGCTTATTTATCTCTGAACTGTCATACTCCAGTACTCCAGGCCGTACACCACCCCCACTCTCCTCTCTCTGGAGTCCTTGCTCCCTATGACTCACCTTTCACTCTAGAGAGGTTTCCCTTCCCTGTCCCTTCCTCTATGCATTTGTGCTCTGGCCTTCCCAGCCTTTATAGCCCTAGCTCTGGAGTGCATCACCTAAATCTGCTTTCCTCCACTGGTCAAAAGGTCCTTGCACACCCCAAATTACCCATTCTGGCGCAGATATTCTCCCAGCTCACTCTCTCCACTTGCACATCTGGACTGCTAAGAACTTCCTTCTAAAGACTGCTGTGTCCTGCACCCAAAGCCCCCAACCCCTGCCAAGCTCTCAGTATGAATTGTTTACCTTGATCAATTTTTGCTTATTCTGGGTTAATTTCCCCTCATAATTCCTCATCCTGCTCCAGACTCCTAACCCATCTCATCCAACTCACCCGCTGAGATGGACAGCAGTATCTACCCCAAATGTTGAAGCCCTAACTCCCAAGGTGACTCTATTTGGAGATGCAGTTGTTACAGAAGTAATGAAGGTGATATGAGCTCCTGAGGGCCCTATTGCAGCAGGACAGGTGTCTATCAGAAGAAGGGGCAGCTTGAGTGAGCATGCAGAGGAGAAGCCACATGAAGACAGAGAAAAAAGCCATCTGCAAGTCCAGGAGACAGGGCTCAGGAGACACCAACACCATGGTGTTGAGCTTGGATTTCTGTCTTCCAGAAATGAAAGAAAATAAATTTCTGCTCTTTAAGCTGCCCAGATCAAGATGGCCAACTGCAGCCAGGTTCCCACAGAGGCTCTTGTCCAGAAGGAGACTTACAGGACAGAAGTTTAGCAAGTAAGCTGATGGTGTAAGGGCCAGACCAGCGCCATTTTGTTGTCTACTACATAAGCTCTGTTAACCCACAGGGCCACTCCCTGCTGCTTCCCCCACCCCTGGTAGCACAGCCATTAAGCCATTGAATTGAGTCACCTAAGACAGACAGCTGCCATAATAGGCAATAAATATCAGTTCCCTTGAACAGCTCCCATAATAGGCAATAGGTTTCTACTTCCTTGAAATTCAGGTATGCTCCTTCAACTACCTAATTAGGCTACACCACCTCTAACCCCGGTTAAGAAACCCCCCATCCCTCACCTGTACCAATCCAAATTCTCCTTTACTAGTGAAATCATCAACCACCAATGCAAATCCTCCTTTACTAATGAAATCACCAACCACCAAT
>NW_003852406.1:33279429-33287024 GCF_000181295.1 Otolemur garnettii | reverse complement strand
CAACCACCAATCAAAAGTGTACTCATACCCTTCTTCCCCTCTTGCTTTCTGTACCCCATAAAAACCTCACAGACCCCAGGTTCGGGGCTCGACCTCAGCTTGCAAGCCAGGAGAGTCCAGACCCAGGTCTGAATAAAACTCACTTCTTGCTTTTTACATCAAAGTGTGTCTCAGACTGTTTGCTGGGGACACTTTGGGAAATTTCAGGTACAACATTTTGGTGCGTTGGCCGGGAATTTCTCCCAAACCCCCACCACGGGATTGCTCCAACACCGCTCCGGAGGTGAGTTTGTGTGTGTGTGTGTCGGCCGGCCATGCATGAGGTGTCTTGACTTGACTATAAATGTTTCTGTGTCTCTTGCTCTGTCTGTGTCTCTTGTTTTGGTGATCTTTCGGTGTTGTCACTGCCAGAAGGCGCAGGCATTGTCACTGCCAGAAAGTGACAGGTGTAGGGATAGAAGCTAGATCGGACACAGTTGTGAATGCTGTTCCCCTAGGTAGGGTTTGAGACGTCAAATCCTATCTTAAACTCTGGCCTCAGTTAGGTTTGGTTTGAGAGCCCACCAGAGAAAAGGGGGCGCTCAGAAGGAGTGACTATTGAGGTGCAGGTTCTGACCTCAGTTAGTCAGGTTTGGTTTGAGAGCCCGCCAGAAGAAAGGGGATGATCAGGAGAACTAATTACTGGGGTGCAGGTTCAATTGCCCTCCAGACAAAAAGGGGGCGATCAGTTCATATTCCATCTTCTTGTTAATGTCCCGTGTATGCTGTTTCTTGTGTCCTGACTGTCTGTTTCAAGTGGTTTCTTTAGATTGTGTTTTTGACTGTTGTGTAAACTGTAAATTTAGGGCCTTTCTCAAGGTCCTACTGAATGACTGGGCTCGCCCTCAGTATTGGTGCCTGGTGTCTTCTGTCTGCATCAGTTTCCTGCTAAGAAAATCCTGCAGCCAGATTCCTTGGGTCAGGTTCTATCTGCACCACAGATCACCTCCCCCCCCCCACCATGGGGAACTCCTGCTGGTCTGGCCATGCGGTCCTCAGAGCACTCCTGGGACAAATTCTCCCAGAGGAACGTCTGGTTGAGACTCAGCTGGCGAGGTCCCTGGGGCGGGTCATTGGGGGAGGCTGAGCACTGGAGAGGAACCGGTAACAAGTAAAGTAAGATCCTTATAAAGCCCACTACAATTTCAGTAAAAAAAAAAAAGAATTTGATCACCTCCTGGGCGTTAGATCACTAGCAGATCTGTTGACAGATATGTAAGACCAGATCTGCTAGATCGCCAGCCGATCCGTAAAAAAAAAAAAAAAAAAAAAAAATTGTGTAAGAGTGTGTGGATGTGGTATGATTAAAAGAACTCCGAGGGTGGAGTTGGATCTCCCCTCATAGGGCCTAAGAAAGTGTTGGTTTGCCTCTTATAGCTAAATAGCAGCTTAAGTGGGAATTTGAGGCTGCCCAGTTTAAGAAATGCATTGAAATTGTGTGCATGTGAGTGCTTGGAGAATGACTGAGATAAGTAACAATTAGTAGAAGTAAAACAAATGTGTGAGTGTGCCCTTCTTCCCTGTTCCAACTTTGCCCCCTGGCTATCCTGAGGGAAACTGGAAGTTCCAGGTTTTCCACTTTCTATCTTTGGGTGGCCTTGTGGCCATGTCATCTTGGGGGAAAATGAAAGTTTTTAGTCTCAGGAATTTAAGAATTGAGACTGCGGGCCACAGATCAGTGATAAAAAGGCATTTTATTAAACTAAGGGACATGCAAATAAAGTGAGAGTGCCAGAACTATAGGCAAAGAAGCCGTGCCTTAAAAAGTATTGTGGTCCGGGCAGTCTAGTTAACTCTAAATGACCCTTGAAAATCTAGAGGAGAGAGTGTAAATCTCATAAGGAACAATACTGTATCCATATCAGCAACAGATCTCCTGGGTGAATAGCCTCCAAAAGCAGGGGGAAGGGGGGGAGGCCCAGGTCAGAGATTTCTTGCATGAGTCCCTTGTCTAAAAATAAATAGCCCTAAAAGATATTTTGGCCAGGACTTAAAAAAATAAAATTATATACCTTTACAAACTGAATAGATGTTCTAACAAATAGATGAATGCAGCCCCTCACCTTGGACAAGATTATTAGGTCTTTGCTGTGGTTTTTGTCTGAGGAGAGGATTAGGGTGTGTGTTCCTTAGCCTGGGTGGAGCCAGCCAAAAGGTTTCAGGCTGCTTTATTCATGACCTGGCTGGAGCTCAGAGGGTTTGTACCCAGAGATGGGAGTCTGATATCTAAGCCTATCTGAGCCTGAAAAATAGGGGTTCCCCATCCAGGTCTGAGTGGGAAAATCCTGTATCAATGTTATAACTCATAAAATGTCTCTCACTTGTAAAATATAATCATTTGATTGTTTAAATTATTAGAGAAACTGAGTCTTTGTCAAAGGATAAGATTCTTGCTTTTTAAACCTTCTAATTATCAGTTTGGCTGAGTGAACTTCATAGTGAACTGAGATTCTGTTTTATGGAGCATTTTAAGAGTAAAAAAATTAGACAGAAAGGAAAATGGCATGATGTAAAGAAAGAATTTGTGTGATAAATTTTGTCCTGAAACAGAATGGTTGTATAGGAAAGTGAAAGGCAGGACAAAAGTTAGAGAAGGTTTAGAATGTTTAAAGATGGTCTATGCAGGTTAAATGAAGAAAAGAATTTGTGAAAGAATTTACATGTAATTCAGTTAACTATGTATTTCCTTTAAAATCTTTCAGCATGTAATCTTATTTAAACCAATGTTTTAGGCCTTTTGATATTTGACAAACCTTCCAAAATCAAAAGTCTAAATTTGGGCGTGGTGCCCATAGTGCAGTGGTTGCAGTGCTGGCCACATGCACTGAGGTTAGCAGGTTTGAACTCGGTACAGAAAACAAAAAGCACAACTCTAAATTTGGTCTTTTTGAAATATTAACACCACTGAAAGGCATAAAAAAAACAAATTAAATTCATTTAATTTATTGAAAACATATAGGAAACATTGTCAAATATGAAATGGTAATTAATTTTATGTAGGTTATAGTTATATATATGTGTGTGTGTTCCAGTATTATAAAATATTGGTCTGTTCTAACATATAGTGTCAGTAATAATGTTAATTCATCTAAAAAGAGAAATATTAAGAAAGAGACTAACGAATTCTCTCAAATTCAAATTCCTGATGTCTTTGAAAATTAAGTACCTTTGGGCTAAAAGCAGATTTTTAGAACTTTTATTGGAAAGTTAACATGTCTATGAATATTACTAACCTAACTTCAAACAGAACAAAAATCAGTTATGTAAAACTAGGCTAGTTTGTTATGGCTTTTTGTTTAAAATATTATTGGTTCTTTCTGTGTTCTGTTTTCTAGAAGTCAAGAAAATAATTCTCTGTCTTTTGGGCGATTTGTAGCTTTTTCAAACAATGTATGTACTTATGAGCAGAGTTTGAAACATGTATTTTTTTCTCTCCTTGATTTCTCTGGAATTTGAATGTCATTAGTATTATTAATTTCTGACAATACAGTTATTTGCATAAGTTCAGTAAGAATCTGTTTTGTTCTATAGGACATGATGAAGGCACTGGTTATTTTACCAAGGCTTTGGCTGGAATAGCATTTCCAGAGGTGTCCAGACTACATTAAGGAATTAAGGTTGACTTTATAAAGCCAATAATGAAAGCCCTTTAGAAAACTGGCCAGATACCCATCAGTAACCTTTCCCAATCTGTGGTAAGTAATGAAGGTCGCTTACTGTCGGGTCTGAGAAATTAAAAGGTGTTTGGAGACCTCAAAAGAAGAGGAATTTACCCAATGCATACAGGTATCTTATGGCACAGATGAAACCTGGGCTCATAAAAGGCTCTTAAGAAAGTCCGGCCTAAAAATTCCTTATAAAAAGTTCCAGCAAAGCCAAAGAGTCTAAATGGCTAATAATTATTCTTACTGTGCTTTATGCAAATAATCAGTATACTGAAGGTACAGTTTATTTTGGCAATGGAATTAGTTCTACTGTAATTTGTCTTTAATTAAGAGAGAAATTAAAGAGAGAGAAAAATAATTCAAAAAAAGGCTGTGGCCCACCTGTATTAGATCCCAGCCTTATCTGTACTGTCAACTCATAAAATAAGTCATTGAACTGTTAAATGGAACTTAGAGACTAACTAAGTGTAGTGTGGAGTGTGTGTCTCAAAAAGGAGACCTTGGGTAGAAATGGGGAACAAGCAAGGGAAGCCCACCCCATTAGCTACCATGTTAAAGCACTTTAAAAAGGGATTTGTAGGTGACTATGACACCAAGAAAGCTAAGGAGTCTTTGTGAGCAAGAATGGCCCCTCTTTGGAAATGGATAGCCATCAGAGAGAAGTTTAAAGAGATCCCTAGTGTCTGAGGTATGGCACAGAGTTACTGGAAAGGGGATTCACACTGAGCAGTTTCCATACAAGATACTTGGCTACAGATAGTAGTGAGCCAACCACCTTGGTTGAGAGGGCAGGTCACGACAGTGCTAGTAACACAGGGACAGGAAGAGAAAGTGCTTTCCACCTGACCTAGAGTAGTGGTGCTGAAGATATTGGCAGATCTGGTACTAAAAACATTACTGCAAAGACTGAGAAAGGGACACAGAAAACTACCAATTTGACTCGAGTAAATGAGGTTCTCCAAAGAAAGACTGAGAGTCCAGGCCAGTTTTATAAAAGGTTGCAAAGAGATCAGTGTACAATTGGCCAAGAGACAGGGCATTGAAAGAATAAGTGTCCCCAGAGGCAAGGAAGTGTGAAAAATCCTAGGAAAGAAGTCACAGAACTGGAAGAGCAGAGAGCCCTCTATAACTTAGTGGGAGAGGCCCTGCTAAGACTGAAAGGGACCAGACTCAGCCGCCCCCAGAAAGTCCATGGTCTGAGTGAGAATTGGGGACAAGGACGTTGACTTTCTAAATTAATACTGAGGGTGAACACTTGGTGGTCACCCGGCCAGTAGCCCCTCTCTCAGACCACAGGATTGACATAAGAGCAACGGAGCCACTGCTGAACAAGCCTTTTGTCTCCTTCGGAAGTGTTCCATAAGAGGCCATGAGGAAATATGCAGCTACAACTGCCCAAACCAGATCTGGTGTCCGCCTTGGGAGTATAGGCTGTTTATGACTCAGCCAGAGGAAGAACTGAGGCCCAAACTGGCCCAGCAATGGCCACGGGTCTGGGCAAAAGATGACTCCCAACTGTGCTCAAGGTACAGACTGCCTCTTGCAACATCTAGAGGTATGTGGCTATGAAGTTTCTAAGGAAAAGACTTAGATCTACTAGCAGTGAGTACCTTATCTAGAATTTATTATCCAGCAGGAAGGGAGGAATCTAGGCAGGGAGAGGCAGCAAGTCATTAGTCGCCTCCCCACCTCCACAAGCCGAAGGCAAGTTCGGGAATTCCTAGGTGCAGTCGGTTTCTGTCGTCTTTGGATCCCCAACTTTGCCATCTTGGCTAGACCTCTGTATGAGGCAACTAACGGAGAGGAAGGAAAGTCCTTAGAATGGTGAAGAGAACAAGAACGTGCCCTCTCCCAGTCAAAGATGGGGCTAATGATTGCCCCTGTGCTAGGACTGCCAGACCTACCAAGATGATGGTGGGTATGTTAACCCAGCTGGTTAGGTTTGGGCCAAGGCCTGAAGCCTACCTCTCTAAACAGTTAAATGGAATGGCAAAAGGATGGCCACCCTGCTTATGAGCTCTAGCTACTACTACTCTCCTCATGCAAGAAACTGATAAGCTAACTCTAGGGCAGGATCTCAGAGTAGAAGTACCCCACTCTGTGGTCACTTTAATGAACACTAAAGGACATTTTTGACCCAGCCACACTCCTTCCAGCCAATGGAAGAGAAACTGAGCATGACTGTGTGGAATTCATAGATAATGTGTACTCTAGCAGACCTAACTTGCATGACCAGCCTTGGACACATGCAGACTTGGACTTATATGGTGATGGAAACAGTTATGTGATGGCGCAAGCCCTGAAAAAAGCCATCAGTCAGCGAGGTGTCATCTGCAGCCAGTTCAATACCCTCCAAGGACCAATGTCACCCCCAGGAATCCTGTCATTTAGAGCAACACCCTTCGAGGACTTTCAGATTGATCCAGAAGATGGCTAACATTCTGACATCAGCTAGAAACTCTAAGCAACCGACTGCCCACAGGGTTCGGGGAACGTGGAACGCATGAATAGAACTATCAAAACTAATTTAGGGAAAGTATGCCAGGAAACAAACTTACAGTGGGTAAGTGCCCTGCCCTTGGTGTTATTTAAGTTTAAGTGTACTCCCACTAAGAGAACAGAATTTTCATCATATAAAGTCTTATGTCACAAGACCACCCCCTTACTACGAGGCTTGCTAGGATCCCCCCGGGAATTGGGGAAAATAGAATTAGGGAAGCAGTTGCAGACACTGGATAAGGTAACAGAGGCAGTGTCAAAATAAGTAAATAAGAGGTGTCCTGTTAGTTTGTTTTCCCCTGTCCACCCTTTCTCTCCAGGAGCTACAGTGTGGGTCAAAGACTGGAGTGTGTCTCCCCTGAGGGCAAAGTGAAAAAGCCCTTACAATATTATCCTGACCACACCTGTGAGAGTAGCAGGAATTCCTGCCTGGATCCATTACAGCAGAGTGAAGCCTGCCATGGAACCGGAGGAGAACCTGCCACCGCCTAAGAGGAAACAGACTGAGCAGTACGTGAACAATGGCAGCTGATCCTGAGTCACAGTGTGGCCTCTGCACCTCAATGACTCCTGAACCTTGGAAAGCTACCTCAGATCCTGACAACCCCCTCAAGCTGGTGTTACAGAGAACAGCAAGCCCTGCTCCAGTCATACCCCAGGAGCTGACTGGTCCACGCACGGCCGAAGCATAAAGATCTACTTCATCATAGGACTGTTCTTTATTAGACTCATGAGAGCTAAGTTAACTTTAATTTGTACAAATATTCAGGATACTAATGTAAAAGTCATTATTCAGCATGTTCCCCTAGCTCACTGCCCTCCTATCAGCAATTGCTGACCCCCTCCTAATCCTGCTACTGTTACTGACCCTAGGACCTTGTATCATTAACCATCTTGTTAGTTTTGTGCAGACTAGAATTAATACTGTGCAACTGTTAGTCCTCCGCTCATAATATGTCCCACTACAAACGGTAAAAAATGAAGCTCAAGATTGAGCATCAGTCACAAGAGAAAGGGGGGAACGTAAGGACCAGACCAGCGCCATTTTGTTGTCTACTACATAAGCTCTGTTAACCCACAAGGCCACTCCCTGCTGTCTCCCCCGGTAGCACAGCCATTAAGCCGTTGAATTGAGTCACCTAAGACAGACAGCTGACATAATGGGCAATAAGTATCAGTTCCCTTGAATAGCTCCCATAATAGGCAATAGGTTTCTACTTCCTTGAAATTCAGGTACGCTCCTTCAACTACCTAATTAGGCTACACCACCTCTAACCCCGGTTAAGAAACCCCCCACCCCTCACCTGTACCAATCCAAATTCTCCTTTACTAGTGAAATCATCAACCACCAATGCAAATCCTCCTTTACTAATGAAATCACCAACCACCAAT
>NW_003852406.1:33275626-33279356 GCF_000181295.1 Otolemur garnettii | reverse complement strand
ATAAAAACCTCACAGACCCCAGGTTCGGGGCTCGACCTTGGCTTGCAAGCCAGGAGAGTCCAGACCCAGGTCTGAATAAAACTCACCTCTTGCTTTTTACATTGGAGTGTGTCTCAGACTGTTTGCTGGGGCCACTTTGGGAAATTTCGGGTACAACAATGGTTTGTAGCTAAGTCAAGAGAGAAGAATGAAGAATGCACAACAACTTTGCTGAGGCGAGCTGTGACCCCAAAAATGCCACCAAAAGGTACAAAATCCACCCCCAGCGGCAGCGGAGTCCTCCACGCCTAGAGCTGTATGAGCTATGGTCAGCAGCGGAGGAGTCTACTACTGGGGAGAGGCCCATAACTGCTCGCTACAGCCACGCATACCCCGTAGGGGGTGGCGCAGGAGTCCCCCACTCCAGGCAGGCCCAGAACTCCTTGCTAGAGCCACACATGTCCCACAGGCTGCGGTGGAGGAGTCTTCAGCTCTGGGTAGGCCCAGAACTGCTTGCTAGACCCACACACACCCTGTGGGGGCCAGCGCAGGAGTCCCCAGTTGCAGAGAGGCCCAGAACTGCTTGCTAGAGCCATGCATGCCCTACAGGCAGTGGCAGAGGAGTCCCCCACTCCAGGCGGGCCCAGAACTGCTTGTTAGACCCATGCACACCCCGCAGGGCCGGCAGAGGAGTCTCCCACTCTGGTTGGGCCCAGAACTGCTTGCTAGAACTGCATGCCCCACGGGCAGTAGCAAAGGAATCCTCAGCTCTGAGCAGGCCAAGAACTGCTTCCTAGAGCTGTGCACAACCTGCGGGCAGCAGCAGAGTAATTCCCAGGTCTGGGTGGGTCAAGTACTGCTTGCTAGAGCCACGCGAGACCTGCAGGGGGTGGTGGAGGAGTCTCACGCTCCAGGAAGGCCCAGAACTGTTTGCTAGAGCTGAGCATGTCCCACAGGTGGCAGTGGAGGAGTTCCCTGCTCCAGGCTCCTACACTGGACTGGCCCAGAACTGCTTGCTAGAGCCATGCGCTACCTGTGGGCAGCAGTGGAAGAGTCCCCAGCTCCGAGCATGCCCAGAACTGCTCGATAGAGCCACACATCCTGCTGGTGGTGGCGGAGGCATTCCCCACTCCAGGCATCTGTGCTAGGCTGCCCAGAATTGCCAGAGCTGTAAGCTCCAGGCATCCCCAGCCAGCAGCCCAGGAACTATGAGAGGACGGTCAGTTGAGAGGGAACCATACTAGAACAGCAGTACCCCGAGGCAAAGAGCAACAGCCACAGCAGTGGGAACAACAAGTCTCACACCCCTCAGGCTCTTCCAGACAGACACACTCTGCCTCTCTGGGCAACCAGAGGAAGCCCGCATCTTCTCCAGTGGAGGCCACTGACTGAAAGGTTATGGTATGGTCCCTACACGGTATAAATTCAGCATGGTGTGGAATCACTAGAAAAACTCCAGTAATTTGAATAACCAGAGTAGATCAATTCCCCCAAGGAAGGATGGGCAGATGCAATTGAAGATCCCATCCATAAACAGATGGCTGAGATGTCAGAAATTGAGTTCAGAATTTGGATAGTAAATGAGATTAACAGAATGGAAGAGAGGAGGGAATTAGAATTTCAAGAAATGATTCAAAAGATGTCTCAAGAATTCAACAATTTCAAAGATAAAATGACCAAAGATTTTGAAACACCTGAGGCAAGAGGTTGCTGCCCTCAAAGATCAGAAAAATATGGTAGAATCTCTTGGTAACAGAATGCAGCAAGCAGAAGAAAGGATCTCTGACAGTGAAGACAAAGCTTCTGAATGTTCCCAAGCATGCAAGGATGAAGAGAAATGGAAAGCAAAAATGAATCACTCTCTCGGAGAGCTCTGGGATAATTCAAAGAAAATTAATATTCATCTTATTGAAATCCCTGAAGGTGACAAAGTGGCTTCACAAAACACAGAGGCTCTACTTAAAGAAATTATGAAAGAGAACTTTCCAGACATGCCAAGAGATTCTGAAATTCAGATAGCAGACAGGTTCAGAACCCCAGCACGACTCAAACCAAACAAGACATCCCCCAGGCACATCATAATTAACTTCACTAAAGTTAATATGAAAGAGAAAATTCTGAAAGCAACTAGATGTAAGAAAACCATAACCTACAAGGGGAAGAATATTAGAATGACTGCAGATCTCTCTGCTGAAAACTTTCAGGCTAGAAGAAGGTGGTCATTGACTTTTAACCTCCTAAAACAAAATAACTTTCAACCCAGAATACTGTATCCAGCTAAACTGAGTTTCACTTATGATGGAGAAATCAAATAATTTAATGACATTCACACATTGAAGAAATTTACTATAACTAAACCAGCCCTCCAGGATATTCTCAGACCTATCCTCCATAAAGACCAGAGCAATCCTCCACCAGATAAGTAAATTCACACAGAAAATTTTGATCAAATTCCAATTTCTGCAGTGATGAAAGGATTAAAGATGTCCACTGGATTTTCAAAAAATTTGATACACAAAATTATACCAGGTTTATCAATATTCTCAATCAATGTGAATGACTTAAATTGCCCTCTAAAGAGACACAGGCTGGCTGACTGGATACAAAAACTCAGGCCAGATATCTGTTGCATTCAAGAATCCCACCTTACCCTAAAAGACAAATATAGACTCAGGGTGAAGGGATGGTCATCTATATTCCAGGCAAATGGAAAGCAGAAAAAAGCAGGCATTACAATTTTATTCACGTATACAATAGGCTTTAAACCAACAAAAGTAATCAAGGATAAAGATGGACACTTTTTATATTTGTTAAGGGTAATATTCAATATGATGAGATTTCAATCATCAATATCTATGCACTCAACCAGAATGCACCTCAATTTATAAGAGATACCCTAATAGACATGAGTAACTTGATTTTTCCCAGCTCCATCATAGTTAGAGATTTTAATACTCCTTTCACAGTGTTGGATAGATCCTTCAATAAGAAGATTAGCAAAGAAGTTTTAGATTTAAACTTAACCATTCAGCATTTGGATTTAACAGACATCTACAGAACATTTCATCCTAACAAAACTAAATACACATTTTTCTCATCTGAACATACTCCAAAATAGACCACATTTTAGGTCACTCAGCAAATTTAAAAAATAGAAAATTATTCCTTACATCTTCTCAGACCATCATGGAATAAAAGTTGAACTCAGTAACAACAGTCATCTGGAGACTCATACAAAAACATGAAAGCTAAATAACCTTATGTTGAATGATAGGTGGGTCAGAGACAAGATCAAGAAGGAAATCACCAAATTTTTGGAACAAAATGATAATGAAGATATGAGTTACCAAAATCTCTGCTATACTGCAAAGCCAGTCCTAAAAGGGAAATTTATAGCATTACAAACCTTCCTCAAGAAAGCAGAAAGAGAGGAAGCTAACCACTTAATGGGACATCTCAAGCAACTGGAAAAGGAAGAACACTCCAACCCCAAAACCAGCAGAAGAAAAGAAATAACCAAAATTAGAGCAGAATTAAATGAAATTGAAAAAAGGATTATACAACAGATCAATAAATCAAAAAGTTGGTTTTTTGAAAAGGTCAATAAGATAGACAAACCTTTGGCCAACCTAACCAAGAAAAACAGAGTAAAATCTTTAATCTCATCAATCAGAAATGGTAAAGATAAAATAACAACAGACCCCTTAGCAATTCAAAAAATCCTTAATGAATATTACAAGAAACTTTATTC
>NW_003852406.1:33273501-33275331 GCF_000181295.1 Otolemur garnettii | reverse complement strand
AACAGAATCCAGCAACACATCAAACAAATTATACACCACAATCAAATGGGTTTTATCCCAAGATCTCAAGGCTGGTTCAACATACATAAATATATAAACGTAATTCATCACATAAATAAATTAAAAAACAAAGACCATATGATTCTTTCAATACAGAAAAAGCTTTTGATAACATCCAGCATCCTTTCATGATCAGAACACTTAAGAAAATTGGCATAGAGGGGACATTTCTCAAATTGATAGAGGCCATCTACAGCAAATCCACAGTCAATGTTGTACTGAGTAGAGTTAAACTGAAATCATTTCCACTCAGATCAGGAACCAGGCACGGTTGCCCATTGTCTTCATTGCTCTTTAACATTGTAATGGAAGTTTCAGCCATCACAATTAGGGAAGAAAAGGCAATCAAGGGTATCCATATAGGATCAGGAGAGATTAAACTTTCACTCTTTGCAGATGACATGATTGTATACCTCGAAAATACTAGGGATTCTACTACAAAACTCTTAGAAGTGATCAAGGAATACAGCAGTGTCTCAGGTTACAAAATCACCACTCATAAATCTGTCGCCTTTATATATATCAACAACAGTCAAGCTGAAAAAATAGTCAAGAACTCTATTCTATTTACAGTAATGCCAAAGAAGATGAAATATCTGGGAGTTTACCTAAAAAAAGGACATGAAAGACCTTTATAAAGAGAACTATGAAACTCTAAGAAAAGAAGTAGCTGAGAATGTTAACAAATGGAAAAACATACCATGCTCATGGCTGGGAAGAATTAACATTGTTAAAATGTCCATACTACCCAAAGCAATATATAATTTTAATGCAATCCCTATTCAAGTTCCATTTTCATACTTTAAAGATCTTGAAAAAATAATACTTCATTTTATTGAAATGAAAATACCCTAAATAGCCAGGACATTACTCAGAAATAAAAACAAAGCAGGAGGAATCACACTACCAGACATCAGACTATACTATAAATCCATAATGATCAAAACAGCATGGTATTGGCACAAAAACAGAGAGGTAGATGTATGGAACAGAATAGAGAACCAAGAGATGAACCCAGCTACTTACCGTTATCTGATCTTTGACAAGCTGATTAAAAACATTGAATGGGGAAAAGACTCCCTTTTTAACAAACGGTGCTGGACGAACTGGCTGGCTACCTGTAGAAGACTGAAACTGGATCCACACCTTTCACCACTAACTAAGTTAGACTCTCACTGGATTAAAGACTTAAACTTAAGACATGAAACTGTAAAAATACTAGAAGAAAGTGTAGGGAAAACACTTGAAGAAATCGGCCTGGGTGAAAATTTTATGAAGAGTACCCCCTGGGCAATTGAAGCAACATCAAAAATACACTACTGGGACCTCATCAAATTAAAAAGCTTCTGCACAGCCAAAAGCACAGTAAGTAAAGCAAGTAGACAGCCCTCAGAATGAGAGAGGATATTTGCTGGTTATGTCTCCAACAAAGGTTTAATAACCAGAATCCACAGAGAACTCAAACATATTAGCAAGAAGAGAACAGGTCATCCCCTCTCAGGGTGGGCAAGGGACTTGAAGAGAAATTTCTCTGAAAAAGACAGGTGCCTGGCCTACAAACATATGAAAAAAATGCTCACCATCCTTAATCATCAGCAAAATGCAAATCAAAACTACTTTGAGATATCATCTAACACCAGTAAGATTAGCCCATATCACAGAATCCCAAAATCACAGATGCTGGCGTGGGTGTGGAGAAAAGGGAACACTTCTACACTGCTGGTGGGATTGCAAACTAATACATTCCTTTTGGAAAGACATCTGGAGAAC